>NC_091123.1:21836317-22031317 GCF_040183065.1 Periplaneta americana | reverse complement strand
ATAAGTTCATCGCATGTACACACTGCTGGTAAGGGAAGGAAAATGGACAATCCGATATAATCATCAACTTTGATATGGATCAGGAGACTCCAATGGGCACAACATATAGTCAGAATGGAGAAGGGAAGAATACAAAGCAGAACTTTAGAGGGCCAATATCAAGGAAAAACACCTGAATTGCGGAACTGGAAGGTGACAGCAGAATGCATATAGAGTGTTAGTTGGGAGACCGGAGGGAAAAAGACCTTTGGGGAGGCCAAGACGTAAATGGGAGGATAATATTAAAATGGATTTGAGGGAGGTGGGATATGATGATAGGGACTGGATTAATCTTGAACAGGATAGGGACCGATGGCGGGCTTATGTGAGGGCAGCAATGAACCTTCGGGTTCCTTAAAAGCCATTTGTAAGTATGTATGTATGTATGTATGTATGTATGTATGTATGTATGTATGTATGTATGTATGTAAGTAAGTAAGTAAGTAAGGAAGGTGACAGCAAGGGATAGGGAAGAAATGGACAGGAACAATTGAGGACGCCATACATACATACATACATACATACATACATACATACATACACACACACACTCACTCATTACAAGTCCAAAACGACCAACATACTTTAAAACATATCAATATCAATCAACACTGCACTCGTCTCACACGTACATAATACAACTCAAGAATCATCTCATAAACAATCATACAATCATACAACATTCCAACAAAACAAATTCTATTACATACAAAACCATACATTATTGCGACATTCTAACTATTCATTACAACATCAGCAATGCTTGCATAAAATTCACGTCAACTGTATCACATATACATAAGTACAAACTTTTTATATTTTATCAGCAAGCATAAAATATGTATTTTATATCTATATTTTATTTTTTTCCTATTACATTTTCCGCAAGTCAGCAAAAACCATATACAAATCAGTCTTACAACGATATTACACTCTCGTTACATATAAATCATCATTTTCATTATTCTAATTTATTGTTATGTTTATCACACTGAACTATATTGGACTTACGTCTTAGATATCATTATAACATTTCAGTTTCTCATGATGTCGTGTATTTTCTTTAGTAAGATGTATTAACAAATATTCTTTTGCAACAAATGACAAATCATATGATTATGGAACTTCAAATAAATTTATTAACAGTGGACAACCCTGATGAGTTCCACATGGACTTACCCTTAGTCCATGCACAATCCACCAAAGCTCTGCTGCCACCTATACCAGCAGGACTTACACTCTGGACAAGGCAGGTAACATAGGAAAGACCAATAAAAGTGATGGAACAAGTCCAATCTGTTCTACAACACAACATTCTAGGGCTCAACATCTTCTGTCATACAAAATATTGCACTTGTGCCTACACTAATCTACAAACACGTGCAACAACTACAATCAAACTATGTTAGTAGATACATAATGCAAAGTCACTACACGTCAACCAAGTCAAAATGTCCAATGTCCAATAATTAAAAAATATATATATTCCTATAAGGAACCTGCTCAATGTGTTTGGCAAACTGCAAAACATCCCATACGCATCCTACAACTGTCACATTACATACCGCATTCAATGAAGTCCTATTCTTATTCCATAATACAACAATCAATATGCATCACCAAACCTATTTCAACCATCAATTGCGTCTAACAAATGCCTATGAACAAACAAATACCACAGGACGACAACAACAATACCAATAAATGCAAAAATATGATCAAAACCAGCAACACCGAATCAATGAAACAAACACATTTCTGTCTACAGAACACGCAAACAGATAAAACCACTTCGTATTCAAGCCAAACACATCTAATTCACACCAAAGAGCAAACCTACAGACTCAATAATCACCAATTCAGGACCTTTTTTGCTAAACTTGCTAACTGTAAAAACTATATTTTACAGGAGACACAAAAACCTCAATTGAGACAAGTATCTTATATGTGCAAATTGTCATTTACATTTTATCAATTACAGCATCAGAGATCTACTAACAAGTTATTTTGTAATGAACTTTCATCTAGTGATTACTTTTTTATTAAACCTTTTTATTTTGACCATTTTTCCAAAACTTGCTTTCTTCAACCTAACTCAACAACTTACCATTATAATAAACTTTACAACGGTGTCATTAATGAAAAAAAAAATATACTAAATTATTCATTTGGATTGTTATATTCTTATTTTCCATAATTTTTCGACAAATTGCAGTTAATCACAACTAAGTTAATGAAAAATTAAAAAATAATATTTTTAATATTAAACTCTGCAAACGCTGCAATAGCATAGACGGCCACACAAAATACTATATCACTCACTTCCTACTACATCTGAGTCCTCAATAATAGATTTAACATTCTTTTTTTTTTTTTTTTCACTTTTTTTCTTTCTTTCTTTCTTTCTTCCTTTTCTTCAAAAATGACTTCATACAATGATTTTGCACTCTCAGGAATCTCTAAATAAGATATTTTTTTCATTATATATTCACTCTTCTTTTTGCTCATATCATTTTCTTTCATGTTTCAGTACAACAGTTTCATCCATAGCCCTCAAAGTCTCACAATTTCCACTACAAGTATTTTTTACTCAAATAGTTACAGTCCCTCGTGTCATGTTGTATGTCCTTTCAACATCCTCCAACACCCTGTCTGGTGGCATAAAAGTATGGGGAAAAATGGTGCACTTCTCAAAAAACACTGCATTTCTCTCAAAATCTTGCTACACTTGCCAACATTATACTATTTTTCTTTTAGCCCAAGACTCAATTTCTTTCAAGTTGTTGAGGATAGTGTCCTACAGCACAACTCGTTTCATTTGCTCCTCTTGCAGACTAAGTCTCTAATGAGGTATATAAATTCTAAATTATAGACATCAGCTCAAAGAATTTGAGTGACCACAAGGGTCCTGAATACAATAAACATGTGCAATATAATGTGATGTGATACATTAGAGAAAAAAGAAAGTTAATTGTTTAAGGCAAATATAAGTTGATTAATTGAAATAGAGATGATGATGTAATATTTGAAGAGAATCCTTGATAATATTTATAAGGACAGACATTACATAATCAAAAGGAATGTGAAGTTCCTTAAGATAATTCCACGTGAATTTTGTGATTGAACCTCTACTGCCAAACAGCAAACCAATGACGGACCATTGTTTAAGAGGGACGTTGTACTTTTGAGACAGATAAGGCAGACAAGGTTCATATATGGACTTCTTCTCAATATCAACTTCGGTGACCTGATTTAGGTTTCTTTCGAAACGGATAGTAGGGTCAAGAACAAGAGCCCGTTTTAAGCGTCTGTTAATAGCAATAATGTCTGCCCGTCTGAAAGAACCATCTGATGATACGCAATGTACTTCCTCATTAATTTCCCAATTTAAAGTTTTTAACGATGTCGCCAAAGCATGTCGTACACGATAATGTCTAGCATTGATCAGCAGCTCGCCTTCAGGGCATTGTCCAAGCACGTGTCCAAGTGTTTCAAGCTCACTACAGTCTGGATGACGGCAGCGGGTTGTGCCTAGAGTTCTGCCCAGTATTGCGCGAACCGCCGAAATATTGCTTGACATTTTTAAAGCATTGGTCCATTCTGAGGAAGATAGGCCCTTTCAATTGGTTACCCATGAGTTAGCCTTGGGGAGATCACTGTAAACGACTTGACCAATTGATAGCAACAATAGTTGTGATATTCAATTTTGACAGAGCAGAAACTTTTTCGCTTACAAGGTCCCTAACATTGTGGAGGTGGCAGTCATCAACACAAAGAAGGGTATTACAGATATTTATATGTTGTATATAAGCTTCCCAAGATGCTTTCACTAACGAAAGACCACGATATTTTTTTGGGGAGTACAGCATTCCGTCAGGGCAGTCATGAGGAAGACCAATAAGCTCTTTGCATGCTCCTCTGGTAACTTTATCTAAATCATTAAGAAATTTAGATCAGCTTTCCATCAGTTTTCTATGTCTCACTATACAAATATTGTAAAGTTAAGCTTGTCTGGAATAAAAATTTTGGCAGTGGCTGCTTCTGTTGCATATCGAACATTACGTCTATATGTATACGATTCACCACTATCCTTCATAATATCAAGATAATCTGTTACCTCTTGCTTTCTGCAAACGATATTCAAGAAAACACTTTTTTATTTCTTCCATATCACTTGCACATTTTCATGTTAACTCAAGTGACATAAACGTTCACCACGTGTCATAATGTGGGTTCCCCAAACTTAAATTCAATTTACCATAAAATACTCTTTTCAACTTAGAAAGAGAGAATTTACGTATTCATTCTTCCTCTTGCTCCCTACACAAGCAAAGATTCGTCTCCATTTATTTCTTATGTAATGCATTTTCTACATGTTTTATATCATCTGTGGTCTCTTTTTCTCAAGGAATTTGTCGAGAACTTCCCTTTTTCTTTAAGTCATCAACAAGTAGGCCTATTCAAAATATATCGTATAATAAGCTCAACTTCAATATGAGACACACTTCTTATAATTCCAATAAATGTTGTTATTGTTTTCTAATGCCAGGCGTTTCACAATAAAATCATTTGACCTCTTGCACTCCAATATTTTTCTAAGATATTATCATGACCAGCCACTGAAGCACAGATTTTTAGGTGTGCAGTTAGGGGACTGATATATTCCAATTCTATGCAGGTGTTTGGCCAAACAATCATGGCCTGTTGCCAATCTATATGCAGCTACAGACGATTTTCGTGGTAAATCGGGAATTAACTGTGGATTTTGATGCAGAGAGTTCCATTTTTTCCCTTTGCATTGAGTTATCAAATTTTGTTTGTTGAAGTCTAAGTATGTAGATTTAATAAATCTCTTCACAGAGTAATACGTAGATTTAGTGACAGGTCTGTAAGTAGCAGTGCTGCCCTTCTTTGCTAAAACATCCACATTCTCGTTTCCCAGGATTCCACAATGGGATGGTATCCATTGGAATACAATTCTTTTATTGAGTGATATTAATTGAGAGAGCATTTTAGTTATTTCTGCTGTTTGAGATGAAGGTGTGTGTTTAGAGACGATTGATAGAATAGCCGCTTTGGAGTATGACAATATAACTGCATTTTTTAATTTATTGATGTGGCATAGAAGATTCCTGAGACATTCACTTATTGCAATGATTTCACCATCAAAACTTGTTGTTCCATATTGAAGAGATCTATAAAGTTAGAAGAGACAGCATGTAACACCTGCACCGGCACCTTGTTCTTTGGAGATCAAGGATCTGTCGGTGTATAAATGAAGCCAGTTTTGTGGAGGGTACCTAATATCAATTGTCTCTAAAGACAATTGTTTCAGTATTTCAGTGTTTACTTCTGATTTCAGTATTTCTTCTGTTAAATTTAGATTCCAATAAATGTACAAATCAAATTAATTCTAGTAGTAAGCAAGTTTTGCTACATCTCTCACTTAGCAGAAAGCAAGCTTTCAAAAAAACGATCACACTTTGACACACTATTGTCAAGGCAATAATAAATTTTACTAAGAAGCCTTTAACATCATGTAGAGGCCTGTCTTATGTTAACTGATCCACCGAAATCTCAAATTTCTAAATTTTCCACTTACAAGTTTTGCAAACACGATCCTCATAATAACAATGTACTATCTCAAACAATACTAAGTGTAAATAGACCTACTAATAACAATTAACTGCATGAAAGAGCAACATCAACAACAAAATTTCTCATTTTTACCATTTACAACAACTAAATAATTAATATTACGTCAATAAACAATCCTATTCTACAAGACAATAAACTCAATTGTGCAACCTCTACTCCTAACAGCAATCATACAACTAAAAGTCATCTATCAAGTAATCAACACTGATAACTTCAATAAAATACCAAAAGAAATAATAATTCTAGAAGAATAGAAAACCATGTACTTCCATTACACAGCAAGCAAACAAATCTACAATCACAATAAAAATCAAACAATATACATAATCAAATAATTGCAAACCCTGTACTTCAACCAAGTATCAAGTAATAATTTATAATACCCAATATCTCAGGTCCACCACTGCATCCCAAACGTAGTATTAAAAACCATCCAACACCTCCTAACAAATGCTTATGAACAAACAAATGCCACAAAGGACAATAACAATACCAAGAAATGCACAAATATCATCAACTCTCAATGCAACACTCAAATAGACAAACACACTTGCTATTCAAGCCAAAAAATAACCAATTTCGTACCAAACAACAAACATACTGACACAAAACTAATTCAATAATCAGCAATTATAGCCCAAATGACAACAAGTAATACCTATACAAACCTACAAAATTAAGGGCACAAACACCAATAAACTGCAAACACAGCCAGACCAACAACACAATTCCAAATTCATACAATTCACAACGAGTAAATGATAAATATTACGTCAATACACGATCCTATGCCACCAGACAATTCCAATCAATACAACACCAATAAAACAACTAAAAGCCATCCATCAACAAATCAATATTGATAACTTCAATAAAACATCAACATTCAAACATATAGTGCAACTTGCAAAGGAATAACAAGTAATACACAAAATGTATCACTCAAGCAACAAATAAATAGTACTTTCATCATTGGAAAACAATTATACAAATAATAATTCAACAACACAAAACCTTATCAACACTGGACATGGCATGTAGAACTGTACAATGACAATATACACCACATTCTTACACATCATCAAATAATTACAAACTGCCTACTCCAACCAGTATCAACGTAACAAATTACAATTCTAACACCAAAAACAAATATCTCAGGTCCACCATTCCATGAAAACTGTATCCATCACCTTATAAGGAATACTTATCAACAAACAAATTCTCCAGATGACAACAATACCAATAAACGCACAAATATCATCAAAAACCAGTAATATCAAACCACTAAAACAGATTACGGTCAATGCAACACTCAACTAGACAAACACACTTCGTACTCGAGTCAACAAATTAGACAATTCACACTCAAGACCAAATGCACAGACACAAAACTAATTCAATAGTCAGCAATTATAGCCTAAATAACAACAGTGTACCTCAAATGAACCTCTACAAGCAATATTGAGTCAAAACTACAAAAACTGCCATACAAACACCAATACACTGCATAACACAGTAACAACAATAAAACAATTCCAAATTTATACCTATGCCACCAAACAATTCTAATCAACACAAGACAATAAACAACAATGAATTAAATACTTATTTTATTATTATTATTATTATTATTATTATTATTATTATTATTATTATTATTATTATTATTATTATTATTATTATTATTATTATAATCATTAATATGTCACATCAACGGACGTATATACGTCACCAAACATCGTAAGATGAAGATTACATTAATAAACAACAATAACCAAACTAAAACCCATCTATCAAGTAATCAACAGTGATAAATAGTACAACTACCAAACAATTACAATACACAAAATCTATCACTTAAACCAATAAATTACTCAAATTACACACATAAAGAGTAGCTACTTTCATCCATTGGAAAACAATCATACAAATAATAATTCCACAAGAACACAAAATCTTTGTCACAATTCCACATCAAATATACAAGGGGCTAATACTACCATTGCATAGCAAGCAAACACATCTACAAGTGCACAATGACAATAAAAATCAAACAATACACACCAGGCACCTGCACCAGATCAAATAATTACAACCTGCCTACTCCAACCATCAACTTCATAAATTACAGTCCTCACACCTGAGGTCCACCATTGCATCCGGAAAAATTTCTCCACCAAATTAAACCCTATAATATCATATTACATATCTACAGACTTCACTTCAAATTTCTAAGCTCAGTCGGTAATGCAGCTCTCTAAATATTACCTCAACTCACTGTCTATTGAAACCCACGAAACAAAACTTCTCTCACATTTTTACAACTCCTACAACAAATCTTACAACTTTTCAGCAGCAGTATCACTCTATTGCAGTTGCCCAGCAGTCACTATAGCATTGTCAACTATTATTCAACACCACAACATCATCACAATGGACTACATCTCACTAACAAACCTCCAAAATATTCATCCAACCATTTCGTCCCTATTACTCACAAACACCTCCACATTTCTCAAAGTCCTGTCATCAAACTCAACACCAAACACCCCATTACACCTGTCCAAGTCAGTGCAGTCAAAAATCTCGATGCTATATAACGTTTCAATATCATATGCTGTCAATATCCAGCTTAATTGAGGAAAAGAAAAGTTAACAGCAGTAAACAATCACAATTTCCAAGTTCCTGTTAGACCTTACGGACTTCAGGAGCCGAAAAAATTATTACCTCAATCATAGATGGATCAAACACAGCGATCAAACAGTGCGAACTCGCGACTTACCGACTCTAGAGGGGGGGGGGGGGCTCAGGAGATGCTTGTTTTTTATCAAACAAGCCAGGATAAGTGTGGCGAGTCGAAGTCATGAAGGTGAGAAATAACGGTGATCAGGAGAGAGAAGCGGGTAGGTTGGAAGTGGGGATGACACCTCTAGCGAGATCAGAATAAAACAAGTGTAGGATACCTATGAGGATTTTCTTTTTGTTTTTTTAACACTTGAGCTACATTAGGCATGCAAGATCAGTTATACAAAATATATCACAAAATTAAGAGAGTTCATTCAGCACAATAACATTAATAAATGTTAAAATACATACAGCATGTAATAATAGGGTCTATATACAAATAGAAAATACAAAAGTACATACATGAATATTACAGTATCAATTTTTAACTCAATTACCTCCAACAATTAAATAACCAATCTCATTTGTTTCTTAAATCTATGTGTGTTAACTGTACTTAGCTCAGGGTACGCTCTAATAAATGAATTATATATTTTGGGTCCAAAATTTCTGCTGTGTTTTAATCCAGCAGTTGTGTGACATTTGGGAGTATTTAGAAAGAAACTGTAGTTTTGTCTCATTTGGTATTCATGAGGATCAAATTTAAATTTATTGTGATTTATAGGGAAGTAAATCAGCAATGTTTGTTTATATGGTTTTATTTTATAAAACAAGCCGGGATAAGTGCAGGGAGTCGAAGTCATGAAGGTGAGAAATAACGGTGATCAGGAGAGAGAAGTGGTTAGGTTGGAAGTGGTGATGACACCTCTAGCGAGATCAGAATAAAACAAGTGTAGGATGCGTATGAGGATTTTTTTTTTAGGGCGCAGTTCATATCAGTTATACAAAATATATCACAAAATTAAGACAGTTCATTCAGCACAATAACATTAATAAATGGTAAAATACATACAGCATGTAATAATAGGGTCTATATACAAATAGAAAATACAAAAGTACATGAATATTACAGTATCAATTTTTAATTCTATTAGCTTAAACAATTAAATAATTAATCCGATTTGTATCTTAAATCTATGTGTGATAAGTGTACTTAGCTCAGGGTAAGCTCTAATTAATGCATTATATATTTTGGGTCCAAAATTTCAGCTGTGTTTTAATCCAGCAGTTGTGTGACATTTGGGAGTATTTAGAAAGAAACTGTAGTTTTGTCTCATATGGTATTCATGGCGATCAAATTTTAATTTATTGTGATTTTTATGGAAGTAAATCAACAACATCTGTTTGTTTATTTGGTTTTGTTTTATTAAACAAGCCAGGATAAGTGCAGGGAGTCGAATTCAGGAAGATGAATGATAACGGTGATCACGTGAGAGAAATGGGTGGGTTAGAGGTGGTGATGACGCCTCTAGCAAGATCAGAATAAAATACGTTAAGGATACGTAACAAGTGAGGAAGCAGCAGGGAAAATGATCGCCTCTATCATCAACAAATCAGACAGAGTGAACTCCGGACTTATCGACAACAGAGGGAGGGAGGGAGGGAGGGAGGGGGGGAGCTGAGGGTTTTTTTTTTTTTTTTTTTTTTTTTTTTTTTTTTTTTTTTTTTTTTTTTTTTTACACTAGAGCTACATTAGGCATTGCAGCCCAAAAAAGCAGAAGCTCGTGCTCAGTTCAGATCAGTTATACAAAATATATCACAAAATTAAGACAGTTCATTCAGCACAATAACATTAATAAATGGTAAAATACATACAGCATGTAATAATAGGGTCCATATACAAATAGAAAATACAAAATTACATGAATATTACAGTATCAATTTTTTACTCAATTAGCTTAAACAATTAAATAATTAATCTGATTTGTTTCTTAAATCTAGGTATGTTAAGTGTACTTAGCTCAGGGTAAGCTCTAATTAATGCATTATACATTTTGGGTCCAAAATTTCTGCTGTGTTTTAATCCAGCGGTAATTTGGCATTTGGGAGTATTTAGAAACAAACTGTACTTTTGTCTCGTACAGTATTCATGAGGATCGAATTTAAATTTGTTGCAATTTTTATGGAAGTAAATCAGCAATGTTTGTTTATATGGTTCTGTTTTATAAAACAAGCCGGGATAAGTGCAGGGAGTCGAATTCAGGAATATGACTGATAATGGTGATCAGGTGAGAGAAGTGGGTGGGTTGGATTTTTTTTTTTTTTTAAGCATTCATTTACATCATGTTCCACTACAATTAAAGTAATACTACATGACTGGTTCATTAGTACAAAAATTTATGCGTACAATTATTTTATATAACATAGCTTCCTCTATATCAATAACAGATTTGATATATTATAATTAATATGCTAATTTATCCTATTCTACATTACTTCTTACTTTATACCAGTTCTATTCTTAATATTGTTCTAGTTGTAGTTATATTTATATTACCTATATAGTCTACCTTATAATTACTACATACATATTTGTTACAATTTTTACAATGATTCAAAATCTACTGAATTTACAAATTGCATGAATTCTTTGCAGTACAATTTTATTATGTCTATTTTATTAACTGGCCATTTCCCTTTCTTTCTTCAAATTTTGTTCCTGAATATTGCTCGTTGCCAGTTTCTGTTTAGGGTAGTCATATATTACATGTTCTATTGTCTGTTCATTTAGGTTGCAGGAACACATTGGTAATTCCATAATTTTGAAGCGGTGAAAATAGGATCTTAGTTATCGTGTCCTGTTACAAATGTGGTGAAATTGGGTGTTACATGTACATGTACATGTGGAGATGATTGTGTTTTATCAAACATGCCAGGATAATTGCAGAGAGTCCAAGTCATGAAGGTGAGAGATAGGGTCATCAGGGGAGAGAAATGGGTGGTTTGGAGGTCGTGATGAGGCCTGTAAAAGACCAAATTAAATAATTTTGGGTATGTAAGAAGTGAGGAAGGAGCGGGGAAAATGATCACGTCCATCATCGACAGATCAAACAGAGCGAACTGGCGAAATATCGATTGTACAGGGGGGGGAGGGCTGAGGACATGGTTGTGTTTTATCAAACATGCCAGGATAAGTGCAGACAAGGTGAGAGATAGGGTCATCAGAGGAGAGAAATGGGTGGTTTGGAGGTCGTGATGAGGCCTGTAAAAGACGAAATTAAATAATTTTGGGTATGTAAGAAGTGAGGAAGGAGCGGGGGAAAATGATCACTTCTATCATCAACAGATCAAACAGAGCAAACTGGCGAAATATCGATGGTAGAGGGGAGCTGAGGAGTTGGTTGTGTTTTATCAAACATGCCGGGATAAGTGGAGAGAGTCCAGGTCATGAAGGTCAGAGATAAGGTTCATCAGAGGAGAGAAATGTGTGGTTTGGAGGTCGTGATGAGGCCTGTAAAAGACGAAATTAAATAATTTTGGGTATGTAAGAAATGAGGAAGGAGTGGGGAAAATGATCACCTCTATCATCGACAGATCAAACAGAGAGAACTGGCGAAATATCGATTGTACAGGGGGGGGGGGGGAGGGCTGAGGACATGGTTGTGTTTTATCAAACATGCCGGAATAAGTGGAGAGAGTCCAAGTCATGAAGGTGAGAGATAGGGTCATCAGAGGAGAGAAATGGGTGGTTTGGAGGTCGTGATGAGGCCTGTAAAAGACGAAATTAAATAATTTTGGGTATGTAAGAAGTGAGGAAGGAGCGGGGAAAATGATCACCTCTATCATCGACAGATCAAACAGAGCGAACTGGCGAAATATCGATTGTACAGGGGGGGGGGGGGCGGGCTGAGGACATGGTTGTGTTTTATCAAACATGACGGGATAAGTGCAGAGAGTCCAAGTCATGAAGGTGAGAGATAGGGTCATCAGAGGAGAGAAATGGGTGGTTTGGAGGTCGTGATGAGGCCTGTAAAAGACGAAATTAAATAATTTTGGGGTATGTAAGAAGTGAGGAAGGAGCGGGGAAAATGATCACCTCTATCATCGACAGATCAAACAGAGCGAACTGGCGAAATATCGATTGTACAGGGGGGGGGGGGGGCGGGCTGAGGACATGGTTGTGTTTTATCAAACATGACGGGATAAGTGCAGAGAGTCCAAGTCATGAAGGTGAGAGATAGGGTCATCAGAGGAGAGAAATGGGTGGTTTGGAGATCGTGATGAGGCCTGTAAAAGACGAAATTAAATAATTTTGGGTATGTAAGAAGTGAGGAAGGAGCGGGGAAAATGATCACCTCTATCATCGACAGATCAAACAGAGAGAACTGGCGAAATATCGATTGTACAGGGGGGGGGGGGAGGGCTGAGGACATGGTTGTGTTTTATCAAACATGCCGGAATAAGTGGAGAGAGTCCAAGTCATGAAGGTGAGAGATAGGGTCATCAGAGGAGAGAAATGGGTGGTTTGGAGGTCGTGATGAGGCCTGTAAAAGACGAAATTAAATAATTTTGGGTATGTAAGAAGTGAGGAAGGAGCGGGGAAAATGATCACCTCTATCATCGACAGATCAAACAGAGCGAACTGGCGAAATATCGATTGTACAGGAGGGGGGGAGGGCTGAGGACATGGTTGTGTTTTATCAAACATGCCGGGATAAGTGCAGAGAGTCCAAGTCATGAAGGTGAGAGATAGGGTCATCAGAGGAGAGAAATGGGTGGTTTGGAGGTCGTGATGAGGCCTGTAAAAGACGAAATTAAATAATTTTGGGGTATGTAAGAAGTGAGGAAGGAGCGGGGAAAATGATCACCTCTATCATCGACAGATCAAACAGAGCGAACTGGCGAAATATCGATTGTACAGGGGGGGGGGGGGAGGGCTGAGGACATGGTTGTGTTTTATCAAACATGCCGGGATAAGTGCAGAGAGTCCAAGTCATGAAGGTGAGAGATAGGGTCATCAGAGGAGAGATGGTCGTGATGAGGCCTGTAAAAGACGAAATTAAATAATTTTGGGTATGTAAGAAGTGAGGAAGGAGCGGGGAAAATGGTCACCTCTATCATCGACAGATCAAACAGAGCGAACTGGCGAAATATCGATGGTATGGGGGAGGCTGAGGAGATGGTTGTGTTTTACCAAACATGCTGGGATAAGTGCAGAGAGTCCAAGTCATGAAGGTGGGAGATAAGAGTCATCAGGGGAGAGAAATAGGTGGTTTGGAGGTCGTGATGAGGCCTGTAGCAAGACGAAATAAAATAATTTTGGGTATGTAAGAAGTGAGGAAGGAGCGGGGGAAATGATCACCTCTATCATCGACAGATCAAACAGAGCGAACTCGCGAAATATCGATTGTAGAGGGGGGGGGGGATGAGAAGATGGTGTTTTTTTCTTCTTTTTCTTTTTTTTTTTTTCTCCATCATGTTCCATTACAATTAAACTAATACTACACGACTTGTTCATTAGTACAAAAATTTATGCGTACAATTATTTTATATAACAAACTTCCTCTATATCCATAACAGATTTGATATAATATAATAATATATATATTTTTTTTAAGCATTCATTTACATCATGTTCCATTACAATTAAACTAATACTACACGACTTGTTCATTAGTACAAAAATTTATGCGTACAATTATTTTATATAACAAACTTCCTCTATATCCATAACAGATTTGATATAATATAATAATATATATATATTTTTTTTAAGCATTCATTTACATCATGTTCCATTACAATTAAAGTAATACTACATGACTCGTTGATTAGTACAAAAATTTATGCATACAATTATTTTATATAACATAACTTCCTCTATATCCATAACAGATTTGATATAATATAATAAATATGCTCATTTATCTTATTCTACATTACTTCTTACTTTATACCAGTTCTTTTCTTAATACTGTTCTAGTTGTAGTTATATTTATATTACTTATATAGTCTACCTTTTAATTACTACATACATATTTGTTACAATTTTTACAATGGTTCAAAATCTACTAAATTTACAAATTGCATGAATTCTTTACAGTACAATTTTATTATGTCTATTTTATTAACTGGCCATTACCGTTTCTTTCTTGAAATTTTGTTCCTGAATATTGCCCGTTGCGAGTTCACTTTAGGGCAGTCATATATTACATGTTGTATTGTCTGTTCATTTAGGTTGCAGGAACACATTTGTAATTTCATAATTTTGAAGTGGTGAAAATAGGATCTTAGTTTACCATGTCCTGTTACAAATGTGGTGAAATTGGGTGATACATGTACATGTGTACATGACGACATGGTTGTGTTTTATCAAACATTCCAGGATAAGTGCAGAGAGTCCAGTTCATGAAGGCGAGAGATAAGGGTCATCAGGGGAGAGAAATGGGTGGTTTGGAGGTCGTGTTCAGGCCTGTAGCAATACGAGAATAAAATAAGTTTAGGATACGTAACAAGTGAGGAAGATTCCAAGCAATACAGGACACAGGGGCACGGTTAGGCTCCCTGTTCCCAGAGTGGTGGCTGTGTGTAGACAGCTCCGAGCAAAAGTACTTCTCTGGGTCATAGCAAGAAGATGAGCACTGGACGAGGAGAGCGCGGCTGCATCTCCTCATCGAACGCACTGACTCACTCTATATCGAAAATTTGTCGCCTTATGTAGACTCTCTCGTAGGTTTCGCGATACGTCACACACAAGCTTGTGTAATTGCCACTGCCGGTGTGGCACACAACACTTGCTTCCTCCTTCACAAGAGACAAAAGCCAGTCAACCTCCTTTCTGAGAGAGGGAACAAACAGCGATTCATGTCTCCGTGGGTAGATTTCAAATGTTTGCTAAGTAGCACACACGGACACAAAAAGATGTATACAGTACACAATAAAATCAGGCCATCAAATCACAACCAACAATATTTTACCAGTGTTTCTATAACCATCATTGTAAAGCCTTGTAAAATTTTAAACCATTAGACAAAAGTTCCATCAGAGATCAATAAAGCGCAACAAGAATCTGTAATGACTCCTCAATTATTAATCGAATCAATATCACGCCAAGAACTATGGCAGTCCCACAATTCCAACAAGAATCTGTAATGACTCCTCAATTATTAATCGAATCAATATCACGCCAAGAACTATGGCAGTCCCACAATTCCAACAAGAATCTGTAATGACTCCTCAATTATTAATCGAATCAATATCACGCCAAGAACTATGGCAGTCCCACAATTCCAATTTTTTCAATTTCTTAATATTTTTATGCAAGAAGACTGTTCATAATGCACCTCTATGTATATTTCTTTAAGTCAATCATTATGTAAAATCCCAATACAAAAGTCCTGCCATGAATTTGACAGTAATTCTTCAACAGTACAGTCCCCACTCCAACTGTACAGATGTCAGTATAAAGTATGGGTCAAACTTTATCTTATCTTATCTTACAAGTACCTTATCTTATATGTATATTTTCTTATCTTATCTTATTTTATCTGATGAGTATTTTATCTTATCTTATAATATGTTAAGAGTACATTATCCTATCTATTCAACACTGCAACAAGCATTTCAACTTCATTATACTTCCTATTAATTTTTAGAATATTTAGCAACACTTCACATGTCATTATTACACTTTGACAGTCACATTACACCCAATTATTAGGTATGTAAAATAATTCAAACAATAATTACTGTCACACTTGCACTGGTCTCAGCATCACTTCAACAACCAGTATCCAACACCAGAGTCTGTATCAGTATTGCAGCAGTCCAAGTGTTTGAGTAAAACCATCAAATACTGTTAAAAACAAAAAGACCTCAACGCGTATGGTAATATAATTAATGTTGTTATCAATCGGCAAATTATGTAAAATTTTCAGTCCTCATTACTTTCTTATAACTATCACACTAAAGTCACTTCTTATGTAAAACAACTAAACAAATCATTGTCACACTTGTATAAGACATACCATCACTTCAGCAAATCATTAAGAAAGACTGCACTCCGCATTACATCTGCCCAAATACCTGTATCAAGTTTTCAAGCATTATTCAAAACAACATCACCTCAAAAAGCATGGCCGTCCTACAATTCCAAATTTTCCAATTTGTAAACATTTCTGTTACAGCTCTGTCGGTAATTCACATACACGTCTCCTCATTTCTGTTCATTCTCAGTCACTAATGCAGCTCCTCCTGTGCTACTTTAAGTCAATTATGATGTAAAACCAAAAGACTAAATCACTCTGGGACTTCCAAAACTCCTCCTAATTATTCAACAGTACAGTATCATGTACTCAAAAATTATTCAAACAACAACACTCCAAGTAATATAACAGTGCTATGATTCAAAACTTCTCAATTTCTAAATATTTATGCAAAACCTCAGTCGGTAATGCAGCTCTATATCTACAATTTTCAGTCAATTATTATGTAAAATCACAATACAGAGGTCCTATAAGCATTACATAACTCCCACCATTAATTTGGCAATAATTATTCAACACTGCAATCCCAACTGCAGCTGTCCAAATCTCTATAACAAGTCGTCAACAATAATTCAAAGTAACAACATTCCATTGCTACAATTCTAATTTCTCCGAATTGTAAACTTTTGTCTTACAGTTCTGTGAGTAATGAAATTCCACATTTTATAACTTTCCTTCCTTTTCCTGTAAGCCACAAGGAAAACGTTCTCTTCACTGCAATAACTCCTGGTATTATATCAACAGAACACACCCTATTCCAGCTGTCCAATTGTCAGTACAAATAACTCAAATATTATTACAACTTATAAATAAGCATGACAACATAATAAACCTTGCTATGAATATTGGAACCATTTGAGTAGCTTAATATCAAAGGCGGACATCTGATCTTCAGATGAAATTTAGATAATGTGAATTCTTATACATTTTTTCATGCTTTTTTCAGTTATGGTGAAACTATATACAAACTCTAACACTACATTTATAAAAATAAATTGTTTTAAAATATTACAAAGAACACTGTGAAACAAAAAAGTGCCTCTAGATCAAAACTATGGAGACGACAGATGTCCGTCTTTGATATTAAACTACTCATTTATCCAACAGTTACACGGCATTACTGCCCTATAACCATCAGGGTAAACTAAATTATAATGTAAATTCTTAAAAAAAAAAAGTGCACTGTCACAGTTGTACAAGCCCCAGCATCACTTTAGCAAAGATTATACAACACCAGCCTCAATATTGCAGCCCTCCAGCTCTCACAATCAAGTCATCAATTAGTATTAAAATCAACAACTCAAGAACCATGAGAATCTAACAATTTTCCCTATGAAATTGAAAAAATATTTATCCAATACTTACTACCCTCTAATTACAAAATTTTAGTTATCATGAAAACCACTGTAACATTACAGGTATAATCCTGACATTAATTTAGAAAATCATTCTACAAGCCTAGAGCCCCTAACGCAGCTCTCCAACCCTCTCTATCAAATCTTAACAATTTATTCAAAACAATAAGATCCCAAAAATCATCACACTACTACAATTCCAATGTTTCCTGCTTCTCTTACAGATCGGTCAGTAATTAACCTTTACGTATTTCAATTTCTTGCCAACTTTCATGTAAAGCACAAGACAAGGTACTCCGAGACTACCAGGAAATACCAATAATTATGCATCCTGATTACGCAATTTTTAATACTATATCACTTAGGAAAACCTATAATGTGTCTTTCACGTGTTAAATTTTACATTATGCAGAACACATCAAAAATACTAACCACACCTACACAGACATCAACACCGACATGGAAATTCTACACATCCAACCAAAAAGCCAGAAACTAAACACACTAGAAAATACGAAATATACAGACACAGAAACACATCCAAAAAAATCTTAACACACAACTTAATTTCAGAACACACACACTCTTTGACTCCACATTATACTATACAAACACACCGCCACAAGAAACAAAACAAAAGGCGCCAAGACTAGAAACAACCACTTTTCAAGATGGCCAATAGCAGACCGGAACATGTTAACAAGGTAATATAAATTTTAACACGTCAAAGACACATGACATGTTTACCAATAATTCTTCAACAGTACTGTCCCTATTCCATGTACCCAAGTATCAATATCCATTATTCAAACATTATTCAAAACTAAAACTCATAGGCAAGCATAGAAATATAACACTTCTTGGAAACATTTATCCAATAATTCAGACGTAATTACTGCCATATAACTATCACTGTAAAGCAAATTATAATGTACATGTTATTGTCACAGTTGTACAAATTCTAATATCAAATTAGCAATCATTCAACATCATAATTCCTATTGCAATCCTCAATTAGATTCTCAAGTTTCTTGTGGTCTTGTTGTTTTCAATACTAACAATTCTCCCTAAGAATTTGAAAAATATTTATTCAAAACTTCAGTCGTCATGACGACCCTGCAATTACCACGTTCAAGACTAGACAAATCACTGTCAAAATTCTATAAGATCTGGAATCAATTTACAACATCATTATGCATAACTACATTCCCAACTCTCAATGTCAAGTAGTCAACTGTAATTATTCAAAGTCACAACACCCCAAAAAACATGACATTCCTACAATTCTAAGTTTCAATTTTCTAAATATTTCTTTTACAGCTCAGTGAGTAATGAAGTTCCACATCTTATAATTTTCCTTCATTTTCAACTAAAGCACAAGAAAAACTTACTCTTATATTACTATAACTCCTGGGATTAAATCAAAATAATTATTCAACAGTACAGACCCTATTCCACCTTACAATTGCCACTAACAAGTACTCAAACACTTCCGCATATGCGCAACACTTCCGCATATGCGCAACACATCACAAACCCTAACCACACATTCTTCTTCTCATTTATATCAATTACTATGTAAAAACTTCAAGACAAACATACTCTAAGACTTCTATAATGCCCGGCATTCATTTGGCAATGTTTATTCAACAGTAGAAACTCTAATGAAGCTGTCACTATGAAGTAATCCATCATTATTCAACATTACAACATTTAGGAAATGTATGGCAATGTAATATATCTTGTTATATATTTGCTAAATAATTCTCCGACAGTTCAGTCGTCATTACTGCACTATAACCATCTCCGTAAACCTTTTTAAACTTTCAAACAATTAAACAAAACTTCTGCCACAAATCAATAAAACCCAACAATAATGTAACAAACATTATGCAAGATCACAATCCCATTGCAATTATCCAAGTATCAGAATCAAGTTGAAAACTTTATTCAAAATAAGGCCACAACTAGCTTGGAAATACAGTAAATATTGCTACGATTATGGAAAATATTTATACAATAGTTCACTCCTCATTACTGCTACATAAGTAGCGTACTGATAACAGCATAAAGTCATTAATTATGTAAAAAGAAGGACTCTCACAGTGGTATAAGACCTGACATGTGTTAAAACAAATAATTTCCGATACTAGAATCTTTATTGCTGCTCTTCATATCTTCCAGTGAAATCATCAATGACTGTTAAAAACAAAAAGACCTCAACGCGCATGGTAATACAATTAATGATGTTATAAATCTGCAAATTATTTATGTAACATTTTCACTCCTACTTACAGCCCTATAACTATCAGGCTGAAGTCAATTCTTATGTAAAACAACTAAACAAATCATTCTCACACTTGTATAAGACATAGCATCATTTTAGCAAATCATTATGCAAGACTGCAATCCCTATTGCATCTGTCCAAATATCAGTATCAAGTTTTCAAGCATTGTTCAAAACAACACCACTTCAACAAGCATGGGCGTCCTACAATTCCAAATTTACCAATTTGTAAACATTTCTATTGCAGGTCTGTCGGTAATACACATATACATCTTTTCATTTTTGTTCATTCTCATGTAAAACGCAACACAAACATACAAAGATACTCTGAAACTGCAACAAGTCTTGTCAATGAATTTACGAAGAAATTATCCAACAACTGAGACGTCATAACTGCCCTATAACCATCAGTGTAAACCAAACTGTAAAAAACTTCGGTACATTATAATAATATATATGATATGCGTAAATCACTTCGTGATTTAAGACGGCGCTTATTCCGTCAGATCCCGGCCAACTAGTCACTCATTACGAGTGCACCTCAGCACATATGTGGACTTCAGTCCTAGGTTCATAGATATCTATGACGTAGTGCAGAGGGCGGCCACTAGAGGGAACCCAAGAGTTGGAACTTAAAACTGAGACGATTCTTCCGACGCCGGGGTGGAATCCAGTGTGGCTTAGTGGATAAAGTGTCAGCACGTAGAGCTGAAAACCCGGGTTCAAATCCCGGTGCCGGAGAGAATTTTTCTCCGTTCCATTACTCTTTCATCGTATGTAAAAAACTGTCAAAGTTCTACAAGTCCCAGCATCAACTTACCAATCATTATGCAACACCAGAATGAATCATGGCAATATAGCTACATTTTGCTATCACATTTATCCTGTAATACTGCCGTGTAATTATCAAGTTAAAGTCATGCAGCATGTATAGGTTTAAGACCTCACATCAATTAAGAAAATCATTATGCAACACTACAGCCCCTATTGAAGCTGTTCAAACCTCTCCATCAACTCTTCACAGTTTATTCAAAACAACAAAACCCCACAAATAATCTTAGTGCTACAATTCACATTTTTCCAATTTGTCAACAATTCTTCTATATTTCACTCTGTAATTAAGCTCTATGTCTTTTAATTCTTGTCAATTTTCATGTAAAGCGGAAGACAAAGTTATTCACAGAGTCGCTCTTCCAGCTCTCCAAGTGCCAGTATCAATTACTCAAACATTATACAACACTACATCTCATAATCAAGCACAGGAATATTATAATTCTTCCTATTAATTGTCAAAACATTTGTCCAACAGTTGACACATCATTACCGCCACATAACCACAAGTGTAAACCACATTATAATGGTAAATTCTTCAAACAAAAGTATTGTCAGAGATGTATAAGTCCCAACATGAATCTAGCAATACTAATTATGCAAGACCTGAGCCCTATTGCAGCTGTCCAAGAATCAGGATCAACTAGACAATTACTATTCAAAACAACGACACAACAAAAGGCATTGGAATGCAATAAATCTTGCTACGAATTCGGAAAATATTCACCCAACGGTTCAGTCACCTTCATTGTTCTATAACAGAGTAAAGTTATTCACTACCAATGTCAAAGCACTAACAAAAAGAAAGACCAATCTCAAAGTTGTACAAGTCCTGGCATGAATTTAGAAAATCATTATGCAACACTACAATCCCTTTTCCAGCAGCCCAAGTATCTGTATCAAGTTGCCAACTATTATTCAAAATAACAATAACCCATAATGCATGGGAGGGTTACAATTATAAATTTTCTAACGTGTAAAAATTTCTACAATAGATCAATCTGTAATGCAGCTCTATGCTTGCAATTTAAGTCAATTATTATGTAAAAGCATCAGACAAAAATACTCTGAGATCTCCATACGTCTGCCATCAAATTGACAATGATTTTTCAATAGGAGATATTCATTATACATCTTCATTACACAACTTTTAACACTCTATCACTTTGGAAAACGTATTATACGTATCATTCACGTATTAAATTTTTTGTTGTCTTGTTAACATGTTTTGGCCTGCTATCAACCATCATCGGAACTCGTCATTGCTGGTCTTGACACATTTTGTTTTGTTTCCTAATACTCTACAAAAACATCTCAACACACATACAACACAAACAAACAAACAAACAAATAAACCACGCAGGTCTATACAAACTCAAATGTAACACCTGGAACAACTTCAACATAGGACAGACAGGCAGATTGTTTCAAACACGTCACAAAGAACACATCAAAGCCATAACAAAATTACAAAACACTTCCACATATGCAGAACACATCACAAACCCTAACCACACATACAGAGACATCAACACAGACATGGAAATTCTACACATCCAGCCAAAAAACCAGAAACTAAACACACTACAACAATCCGAAATATACAAACACATAAAAACACATCCAAATCAAATTCTCAACACACAACTCAATTTCAGAACACACACACTCTTTGACTCCACATTACACTACACAAACACACACCCACACAGGAAACAAAACAAAAGTCGCCAAGACCAGCAACGACCAGTTCTGATGATGGCTGATAGCAGGGCGAAACATGTTAACAATGTAACATAAAATTTAACACGCGAAACATATATAATACGTTTTGCAAAGTAGATATTCTATTGCAACTGTCCAGGTATCAATATGAAGTAGTCAATCATTATTGAACATTACAATACTTGAATGCAGGGAATGTAAACAATCTTGTTATAAATATCCAAAATTTTTATCCAACAGCTTAGTCGACATATCTGCCATACAACCGTCACTATAAAGACATTTTAAAAGTAGAACTGTGAAACAAAAATGCCATTAGAGTTGTGTAAGTCCGATAAAAAATTTAGCAATCATTATGCAAGAACACATTGCTATTTCAACACTCCAATTATCAGAATGATGTAGACAATTGCTATTCAAAGCAACAGCAGCAGCGGCGGCACCAATAACAGCAGCAGCAGCAACAATAACAACAAAAACAACACAGCAATGCAGTAAATATAGCTGCGAATTTAAAAAAAAAAAATTATCCAGCATTTCAGCCCTGTAAGTAACAGATCAAAGTCATTTATTATGTAAAAGCACTTATCAAAAGCACCCTTACAACAGTATAGGTCTAGGCATGAAATCACAAAATCACTAAGCAACACTAGAGGCCGTATGGCAACTGTCCAAGTACAGTATCTGTATCATTTCAACAAATATTATTCAAAACAACAACATCCCAAAAACCACGAGACGGCTGCAATTCTAAATTTTCCAATTGCAAATATTTCTGCAATAGCTCAGTCCGTAATGCAGCTCTGTCTTGTAATTATAGTCAATTATTATAGAAAAGTACAAGACAAATGTACATCTTCATTACACAACTTTTTCTTTCACTTGATAAATTTTATGTATATGTATACTCTCACACTTGCATAAGACCCTGCATGAATTTCGCAATGATTACTCGACACGGAGACACTATTCAAGCTGTCCAGCTCTCTGCCACTACAAAACATAAGGAATCCACGGGAATGCAATAGATCCTGTAATATATTTGGAAATTACTATTCCAACAATTCAGTCGTCATTACTCCACTATAACCATCACTGTTAAGCCTTTTAAAACCGCTATAGAAAACTACTGTCACAATACAATAAGTTCCACAAAGAATTTAGCAATCAATATGGAACATCAGACCATATTGCAGCAGTCCAAATATCAGAATGAAGTCGACAATTTCATTCAATACCACAAGACTACAACTAACATGGATATACAGCAAATATTGCTACGAATTTCCAAAATATTTTTACAAAAGTTCAGTCGCCATTACTGCTCTAAACGTGACAGGTTCAATTAATTTATTATGCAAAAAAAGAAAAAAAAAAACATTTACACAGTAGTATAGGACCTCACATGTATTTACAAAATCATTATGCAACACTAGGGTCTCTGTTGCAGCTGTCCAAGTTCTGTATGAAGTCGTCAACTATTAATTCAAACAATACCGCCATAAAAACTGTGGCAGTCCTACAATTCCAATTTTTCTAATTACTTAAAATTTTTACAACTTAGTCGGTAATACAGCTCAATGTCTACTTCTTTCACCCAATTATTACGTAAAATCACAATAAAAATGTCCTCTTCTAAGCCTTGCATTAGTCCTGCCATCAATTTGGCAGAAATTATGAAACAGTAGAGTCTCTATTCCACCATAAAAAGCACAGGTGAGCCACAATTCCAGTAAGTTATCTTTTTCCAATTTCTTCAGACCAATGGAAGAGCCCAATCGCTATTGCAGCTCTATGACCAGAATATTAACTCAATTATTATATTGTGAAACCACAAAACAAAAGTACTATTACACTCCTATAACACCTGCCATGAATTATCCAATCACTCTAGAACACTACACTCTTTATTGAAGCTACTAAAGTGTCAGTATAACATTCTGAAACATTATTCAACACGGCAACACATAAACAAGCATGGCATCGTAACAAACCTTGCAATAAAGTCGGAAAATAACTATCCTACAATCAAGTCCTCGTAATCTCTCTATAACTATAACAGCTGTAAGCTCTATTATTACTCCAAACCACAAAACAAAAAACTCCTGCCACACTTCTACAAACCCTGGCACCAATTTACCTATTGTCAAACAACACCAGAGTCCCTATTGCTGCTGTCCAATTTTCCCAATCAAGTCCACAAATAATATTCAAAACAACTACACCACCACCACTGCCGCCACCACCGCTGCCACCACCACCACCACCACCACCACCACCACCACCACCACCACCACCACCACCACCACCACCACCACCACCAGAAGCATGTGAATGTAATAAATTTTCTTATGATTTTGAGAAATATTTTTCAATCAGTTCACACATCCATACTGCCATATTAATGTACCTAACTCTAAAGACATTTATCATGTAAAACCAATCAATAACAATAATGCCAAAATTCTATAAATTCCAACACGAATTTACAAATCATTTTACAAGACTAGAATCCCCATTCCAGTATCAGAATTAATTCGTCAACTATTCAAAACAGCACACTAAGGAGCATGGCAATTCTATAATTCCAATTCCCCCAAATTGTAAACATTTGTGCAAAAATTCAGTCAGTAATGCGGTTCCTTCTGTGCTACTATAAGTCAATTATGGTGTAAAACCAAAAAACTAAATTACTCATAGACTTGCCCAACTCCTACCATGCATTTGGCCATAATTGTTCAACAGTACAGAATTTATTCCAGTTGTCTAAGTGCAGTATCATGTACTCAAAAATTCTTCAAACAACAACACTCCAAATAATATGGCAGTGCCATGATTCTAAATTTACTAATTTCTAAATATTTATGAAAAAGCTCAGTCGGTAATGCACCTCTATGTGTACTATTTTCAGTCAATTATTATGTAAAATCACAACACAAAGGTCCTCTATGCCTTGCATAAGTTCTACCATTGATTTCGCCGTAATTATTCAACACTACAATCCCCACTGCAGCTGCCCAACTCTTTATAACAAGTCGTCAACAATAATTCAAAATAACAACACCCCAAAAAGCATTCGATTGCTACAATTCTAATTTCTTTAAATTGTAAACTTTTCTCTTACAGTTCTGAGAGAAATGGAATTCCACATTTTATAATTCTCCTTCATTTTCATGTAAGCCACAACAAAAACGTAGTCTCAGACGGCAATAACTCCTGCTATTATATCAACAGAACACACCCTATTCCAGTTGTCCAATTGTCAGTACAAAGTACTCAAATATTATTCAAAATTACAACTCATAAATAAGCATGGCAACGTAATAAACCTTGCTATGAATATTGGAAACATTTATCCAACAGTTGAGACATCATTACTGCCCTATAACTATCAGGGTAAACTAAATTATGATGTAAATTGTTTAAAAAAAATTGCACTGTCACAGTTGTACAAGCCCCAGCATCAATTTAGCAATGATTATACAACACCAGCCTCCCTATTGCAGCCCTCCACCTCTCACAATCAAATCATCAATTAGTATTAAAATCAACAGCTCAAGAACCATGAGAATCTAACAATTTTTCCTACCAATTTGGAAAATATTTAACCAAAAGTTACTGCCCTCTAACTACAAAAATAAAGCTATTATGTAAAATTACTATGAAAACCCATGTAACATTACAATAACTTAGAAAATCATTCTGCAAGCCTAGAGTCCCTATCGCAGCTGTCCAAGCCTCTGTATCGAATCTTAACAATTTATAGTATCGCAGCTGTCCAAGCCTCTGTATCGAATCTTAACAATTTATAGAAGACAACAAAACCTCAAAAATCATCACAGTACCGCTATTACAATTCTAATTTTTCCTATTTCTCAACATTTCTCTTACAGATCGGTCGGTAATTAAATTCTATGTATTTCAATTTCTTGCCAACTTTCATGTAAAGTGCAAGACAAAGGTACTCCGAGACTACCAGGAAATACCAATAATTATACATCCTGATTACGCAACTTTCAATACTATATCACTTCAGAAAACCTATTATGTATCTTTCACGTGTTAGATTTTATATTATGCAGAACACATCACAAATACTAACCACAGATACAGAGACATCAACACAGACATGGAAATTCTACACACTCAATCAAACAGCCAGAAATTAAACACATTAGAACAATACGAAATATACAAACACAGAGAAACACATCCAAAAAAATGTCAACACACAAATCAATTTCAAAACAAACACACTCTTTGACTCCACATTACACTACACAAACACACCGCCACAGGAAACAGAACAATAGGCGCCAAGACAAGCAACAAGATGGCCAATAATAGTATTAAAAAGATAATATAAAATTTAACACGTGAAAGACACTTAATAAATTTACCAATAATTCTGCAACAGAACAGTCCATATTGCATGTACCCAAGTATCAATATCAATTGCTCAAACATTATTTAAAACTAGAACTCAGAGGCAAGCACTGAAATATAATAATTCTCACAACGAAATTTGGAAAAATTTATCCAAGAATTCAAAGGTAATTACTGCCATATAACCATCACTCAAAAACAAATTATAGTGTACATTCTTTAAAAAAAAAAAAAAAAAAAACAATGTGACACTGTCACATTTCTACAAATCCTAACATCTAATTAGCAATCATTCAAGATCCCAATTCCTATTCCACCTGTCCACCTATCTCAATCAAGTCCTCAATTAGATTCTCAAGTTCCTTGTGGTCTTGTTGTTTTCAATACTAACAATTCTTGCTATGTTTTTGGAAAATATTTATTCAAAACTTGAGTCATCATCACGTCCCTGCAATTAGCACGTTCAAGCACTAGAAAAGTCACTGTCACAATTCTATAAGTTCTGGAATCAATTTACAACATCATTATGCATAATTACACACCCAACTCTCACTGTCAAGTAGTCAACTGTAATTATTCAAAGTCACAACATCCCAAAAAAACATGACGTTGCTTCAATATTCTAAGTTTCTAATTTCTAAACTTTCCTTTTACAGGTCAGTGAGTAACACAGATCCACGTCTCATGATTTCCTTCATTTTCAACTAAAGCTCAACAAAAACATACTGCTATAACTCCTAGGATTAAATCAAAATAATTATTCAACAGCACAGATCCTATTCCAGCTGTACTATTGCCAATAACAAGTACTCAAACATTATTAACACTACAACACATAACCAAGCAGTGAATATAACAAATCTTGCCAAGTATTAAGGAAAGATTTATCCTACAGTTCAGACGTCACTGCCTATATCAATCAACATAGATCAAATTACACACAACATTGTTTATACAAAAGTACTGTCAAAGATGAACAAGTCCCAACTTGAATCTACCAAAAATTATGCAAGACTAGAACTCTACTCCAGCTGTCCAAGGTTTAGGACGAACTCGAGAATTCGAGAATTACTATTCAAAACAACAACACAACAAAGACCATAGAGAACCTAGTAAACCTTCCTACCATCTTTCAAAATATTCATCTAACAGTTTAGTCACACTCGCTAATATGTTTTCGCGGGATATCAGCCGATTTAAAATTATATAACCTGAGTTATATAACCCACGACTTTCTGTCCAGACACAACTTCCCTGAAGATGGCTGCAGAGATAGCAGTTGAAAGCTTGGAACATTCCAAAATTTTAACTCGGCTGATATCCCGCGAAAACGTATTAGCGAACCAACGCCGAGAAAGCCTCAAATCATACAGTTAAGTCACATTTACTGCACTATAAGTAACAGAGTAAAGTCATTCGCTATGTGAAAGCACTAAAAAAAAAGACCACTCTCACAATTATGCAAGTCTCGACATATATTTTGAAAACCATTATGCAACACTACAATCCTTATTGCACAACCCTTGTTTGTGTATCTTGTTGTCAACTATTATCCATAACAACAACACCCCAAAAAGGATGGTAATGCTAAAATTATAAATTTTCCAATGTCTATATATTTCTGTAATACCTCAGTCGGTAATGACATTTAAGCTTGTCATTTAAGTCAATTATTATGTAAAACTACAAGATAAAGATACTACTAAACTTCTGTAGGTCCACCGTCAAATTTGGCAATCATCATTCAACAATAGATACCTATTGCAGTGCGTAGTGCTCACTATGAACTAGTCAATGATTACTGAACACTACAGCAGTTAAAGAATGCATGCGAATGTAATAAATCTTGTTATGAATATCAAACATTTTTATCCAACATCTCAGTCAACATTTCTGCCCTATAATCATCATTATGAAGAGTAAAACACTTAAAAAAATACTGTCAATTCTACAACTCCACCAAGAATTGACTAATCATTAAGCAAGACAAGAGCCAATTGCAGTTCTTCACGTATCACAATGAAGTCGACAATTTATTTCAAAACAATAACAACACAACAAGCACGGGAATGCAGAAAAACAAGCTACGAATTTCAAATATTTATCCCGCAGTTCAGCCCTCATTATTGCTCTGTAAGACGCAGTCTAAACTAATTTCTTATGTAAAACCACTTATCAAAAGCATTTGTACAAAGTTATATGTCTACACACGAATTCAGAAAATCACTAAGCAAAACTAAAGTCCCCATTGCAACTGACCAAGTATCTGTATGATTTCACCAAATATTATTCAAAACAACAACGCCCCAAAAAGCACGAAAGGTGCTACAATTCTAAATATTTCTGCAAATGCTCAGTCGGTAATGCAACTCTATGTCTTCTAATTTACATATATCAATTATTATGTAAAACTACAAGACAAACACACTCCAAGACTTGCATAACGCTCGGCATTCATTTGGCAATGTTTATTCAACAGTAGAGACTCTAATGAAGCTGTCACTATGAAGAAGTCCATCATTATTCAACACTACAATATTTACGAAACGTATGGCAATGTAATATATCTTGTTATATATTTGCTAAATAATTCTCCAACAGTTCAGTCGTCATTACTGCACTGTAACCATCTCTGTAAACCCTTTTAAAATTTAAAACCATTAAACAAAACTTCTGTCACACATCAATAAAGCCCAACGATAATTTAGCAAACATTATACAACATCACAATCCCATTGCAATTACCCAAGTATCAGAATCAAGTTGACAACTTTATTCAAAATAAGGCCACAATATGCTTGGAAATACAGTAAATATTGCTACGAATATGGAAAATGTTTAAACAACAGTTCACTTGTCATTACTGCTATGTAAGAACCAGTAACAGCGTAAGACATTAATTATGTGCAAAATAAGGACTCTCACAGTGGTATAAGACCTGACATGCATTAAAAACAAATAATTTCCAATCCTCTATTTAAGCTCTTTAAGTGTATTATTGATGATTTTCAACAATTACTGTTAAAAACAAAAAGACCTCAACGCGTATGGTAATATAATTAATGATGACATGAATCTGCAAATAATTTATATAACATTTTCAATCCTCCTTACTGCCCTGTAACTATTAGGCTAAAGTCACTTCTTATGTAAAACAACTAAACAAATCATTGTCAGACTTACATAAGATATAGCATCATTTTAGCAAATCATTATGCAAGACTGCAATCTCTATTACATATGTCCAAATATTGGTACCGGTATCAAATTTCCAACCATTAATCAAAACAACACCACACCTCACCTCACCACGACATCAATTTAGCAATGATTATACAACACAGGCCTCCCTATTGCAGCCCTCCAACTCTCACAATCAAGTCATCAATTAGTATTAAAATCAACAACTCAAGAACTATGAGAATCTAACAAGTTTCCCTATGAATTTGGAAAATATTTATCCAATAGTTACTGCCCTCTAATTACAAAATTAAAGTTATTATGTAAAACCACCATGAAAACCACTGTAACATTACAGCTATAATCCCGACATTAATTTCGAAAATCATTCTGCAAGTCTATAGCCCCTATTGCAGCTGCCTAAGCTTCTCTATCAAATCTTAATAATTTATACAAGACAACAAAACCTTACAAATCATCACAGTACCGCTATTACAATTCTAATTTTTCCTACTTCTCAACATTTCATTCACAGATCGGTCAGTAATTAAGCTCTACGTATTTCTATTTCTTGCCAGCTTCCATGTAAAGCGCAAGACAAAGGTACTCCGAAACTACCAGGAAATACCAATAATTATGCTTCCTGATTACGAAACTTTTAATACTACATCACTTCGGAAAACCTATTATGTGTCTTTCACATGTTAAATTTTATATTATGCAGAATATATCACAAATGCTAACCACAGACACAGAGACATCAACACAGACATGGAAATTCTACACACCCAATCAAACAGCCAGAAACTAAACACATTGGAACAATACAAACGCAGAGAAATACAAACAAAAGAAATACTGAACACACAACTCAATTTCAGAACAAACAAACACACACTCTTGACTCCACATTACACTACACAAACACACCACCACAGGAAACAGAACAAAAGGCGCCAAGACTAGCAACAACCACTTTTGAAGATGGCCAATAGTAGGCCTAAACATGTAAAAACATAATAAAAAATTTAACACGTGAAAGACACATAATACGTTTACCAATAATTCTGCAACAGAACAGTCCGTATTCCATATACCCAAGTATCAATATAAATTGCTCAAACATTATTCAAAACTAGAACTCATAGGCAAGCATTGAAATTTAATAATTCTTGCTAAAAAATTTGGAAAAATTTATCCAACAATTCAAACGTAATTACTGCCATATAACCATCACTCTAAAGAAAATCATAGTGTACATTGTTTCACTAAAAATTAAAATAAAAAACAATATGATACTGTCACATTTGTATAAATCCTAATATCAAATTAGCAATCATTTGAGATCCCAAATCCTATCACAGCTGTCCACCTATCTCAATCAAGTCCTCAATTAGATTCTCAAGTTCCTTGTGGTCTTGCTGTTTTCAATACTAAAAATTCTTCCTATGTTTTTGGAAAATATTTATTCAAAACTTGAGTCGTCATCACGGCCCTGTAATTAGCACGTTCAAGCACTAGAAGAGTCACTGTCACTCCCACAATTCTATAAGTTCTGGAATCAATTTACAACATCATTATGCATAACTACACTCCCAATTCTCACTGTCAAGTAGTCAAGTGTAATTATTCAAAGTCGCAACACCCCAAAAAACATGGCATTCCTACATTTCTAAGTTTCAATTTTCTACACATTTCTTTTACAGCTCAGTGAGTAATGAAGTTCCACATCTTATAATTTTCCTTCATTTTCAACTAAAGCACAAGAAAAACTTACTCTAACATTACTATAGCTCCTGGGATTAAATCACAATAATTATTCAACAGTACAGACCCTATTCCAGCTGTACTATTGCCACGAACAAGTACTCAAACATTATTCAACACTACAACTCATAACCAAGCAGTGAATTTAACATATCTTTCCAAGTATTAAGGAAATATTTATCCTACAGTTCAGACGTTATCACTGCCTATATCCATCAAAGTAGACCAAATTATACACAGCATTCTTTAAACAAAAGTATAGTCCGAGATGAACAAGTCCCAACTTGAATCTATCAAAAATGATGCAACTCTTCTCCAACTGTCCAAGGTTTAGGACGAACTCGAGAATTACTATTCAAAACAACACAACAAAGACCATAGAGAATGTAGTAAACCTTCCTACCAAATTTCAAAATATTTATCTAACAGTTTAGTCACATTTACTGCACTATAAGTAACAGAATAAAGTCATTCACTATGTGAAAATACTAGAAAGAGAACACTCTCAGAGTTATGCAAGTTTCAACATATATTTTCAAAATCATTCTGCAACACTACAATCCTTATTGCACCACCCTAGTATGTGCATCATGTCAACTGTTATTCAAAACAACACCCCAAAAAGCATGGTAATGCTACAATATAAATTTTCTAACTATTAACCTAACAATAGCGCCACAAAAACTATGGCAGTGCTACAATCCTACAATCAAGCCAGCATAAACCCTCTATAACTATAACAGCTGTAAACTCTATTATTATTCCAAAACACAAAACGCAACTACTGCCTCACTTATATAAGCCTTGGCACCAATTTAGCTATTGTTAAGCAACACCAGAGTCCATATTGCTGCAGTCCAATTTTCGCAATCAAGTCGACAAATACTATTCAAAGCAACAACACCACGAGAAGCATGTGAATTTAATAAATTTTGCTATGATATTGGGAGAAATTTTTCAAACACTCCACACATCATTACTTCCACATTAATGTACCTAAATCTAAAGTCATTTATTATGTAAAACCAATCAACAACAGTACCGGTACTGTCAGAGTTCTATAAATTCCAACACGATTTTACAAATCATTATACAAGACTAGAATACCTATTGTACCCCTCCAAGTATCAGCATGAATTCGTCAACTATTCAAAACAACACTCGAAGTAGAATGGGAATTCTGTAATTCCAATTCCCCCAAGTTGTAAACATTTATGCAAGAATTTAGCCAGTAATGCAGAACCTTGTGTACTACTTTAAGTCAATCATGATGTAAAAGCAAAAGAAATATTACTCAGGCACTTGCACAACCCCTGCCATGAATTTGGCCATAATTTTTCAAGAGTAGAGTATCGATTCCAGTTGTCCAAGTGCAGTATCAAGTACTAAAAAATTATTCAAACAATAACACTCCAAGTAATATGGCACTTCTTAGATTCTAAACTCCTCAATTAAAAACAAAAAAATTCCAGAAGCTCAGTCGGTAATGCAGCTCTCTGTGTACTATTTTCAGTCAATTATCATGTAAAATCACACCATAAAGGTCTTCTAAGCCGAAAGTTCTGCCATTAATTTTGCAATAATTATTCAACACTACAATCCCTACTGCAGCGGTCCAACTCTCCATAACAAGTCGTCAACAATAATTAAAAATAACAACACCTCAAAAAGCATTCGATTGCTACAATTCGAATTTCTCCCAATTGTAAATTTTTTCTCTTACAGTTCTGTCAGTAATGGAATTCCACGTTTTATAATTTTCCTTCATTTTCATGTAAGCCACAAGAAAAACGTACTCTCAGATTCCAATAACTCTTCGTATTATATCAACAGAACACACCCTATTCCAGCTGTCCAATTGTCAGTACAAAGTACTCAAATGTTATTCAAAATTACAACCCATAAATAAGCATGGCAACGTAATAAACCTTGCTATGAATTTTGAAAATATTTATCAAACAGTTGAGACATCATCACTGCCCTATAACCATCAGGGATAACTAAATTATAATGTAATTGTTTAAAACAAATGCACTGTCGCAGTTGTACAAGCCCCAGCATCAATTTAGCAATGATTATACAACACTAGCCTCCCTATTGCAGCCCTCCAGCTCTGACAATCAAGTCATCAATTAGTATTAAAATCAACAAATCGAGACCTATAAGAAACTTATAATTTTCCCTATGAATTTGGAAAATATTTATCCAATAGTTACTGTCCTCTACTTACAAGATAAAAGTTATTATGTAAAACACTATGAAAACCACAGTAACATTACAGGTATAATCCTGATATCAATTTACAAAATCATTCTGCAAGCCTAGAGCCCCTATTGCAGTTTCCCAAGCCTCTCTATCAAATCTTAACAATTTATTCAAAACAACAAAACTCCAAAAATCATCACAGTACCGGTACCAGTATTACAATTCTAATTTTTTCTATTTCTCACAATTTCTCTGACAGATTGATCGGTAATTAAGGTCTACGTATTTCAATTTCTTCCCAACTTTCACGTAAAGTGCAAGAGAAAGGTACTCCGAGACTACCAGGATATACCAATAATTATGCATCAACATTACGCAACTTTCAATACTATATCACTTTGGAAAACCTATTATGTGTTTTTCACATGTTAAATTTTATATTATGCAGAACACATCACAAATGCTAACGACACTTACACAGACATCAACACACAGACATGGAAATTCTACACACCCAACCAAACAGCCAGAAACTAAACACATTGGAACAATACGAAGTATGTAAACACAGAGAAACACATCCAAAAGAAATTCTCAACACACAACTCAATTTCAGAACAAACATACACACACTCTTGACTCCACATTACACTACACAGACACATCGCCACAGGAAACAAAACAAAAGGCGCCAAGACTAGCAACAACCACTTTTGAAGATGGTCAATATTAGGCCGAAACATGTAAAAACATAATAAAAATTTTAACACGTGAAAGACACATAATACGTTTACCAATAATTCTGCAACAAAACAGTCCGTATTCCATGTATCCAAGTATCAATATCAATTGCTCAAACATTATTCAAAACTAGAACTCATAGGCAACCATTGAAATGTAATACTTCTTTCTACAAAATTTGGAAAAATCTATCCAACAATTCAAACGTAATTACTGCTATATAACCGTCACTCTAAAGAAACTTATAGTGTACATTTATTCACTAAAAATAAAAAGAAAAAAACAATATGATACTGTCACATTTGTACAAATCCTAATATCAAATTAGCAATCATTCGAGATCCCAATTCCTATTCCAGCTGTCAACTTATCTCAATCAAGTCCTCAATTTGATTCTCAAGTTCCTTGTGGTCTTGTTGTTTTCAATACTAACAATTCTTCCTATGAATTTGGAAAATATTTATTCAAAACTTCAGTTGATCATCACAGCCCTGCAATTAACATGTTCAAGCACTAGAAAAGTCACAGTCACTGTCACAATTCTACAATTTCTGGAATCAATTTACAATATCATTATGCATAACTACACTCCCAACTCTCAATGTCAAGTAGACAACTGTAATTATTCAGAGTCACAACACCCCAAAAAACATGGCATTCCTACAATTCTAAGTTTCAATTTTCTAAACATTTCTTTTACAGCTCAGTGAGTAATGAAGTTCCACATCTTATAATTTTCCTTCATTTTCAACTAAAGCACAAAAAAAAAACCTTACTCTCACATTACTGTAACTCCTGGGATTAAATCAAAATAATTATTCAACAGTACAGACCCTATTCCAGCTGTACTATTGCCACTAACAAGTACTCAAACATTATTCAACACTACAACTCACAATCAAGCAGTGAATATAATAAATCTTGCCAAGTATTAAGGAAACATTTATCCAACAGTTTAGAAGTTATTACGGCCTATATCCATCAACGTAGACCAATTTATACACAGCATTCTTTAAACAAAAGTATAGTCAAAGATGAACAAGTCCCAACTTGAATCTACCAAAAATGATGCAAGACCAGAACTCTACTGCAGCTCTCCAAGAATTAAGACAAACTCGACAATTAGGCCTACTATTCACAACAACAACACAACGAAGACCATAGGGAATGCAGTAAACCTTCCTACCAAATTTCAAAATATTTATCTAACAGTTTAGTCACATTTACTGCACTATAAGTAACAGAATAAAGTCATTCACTATGTGAAAGTACTAGAAAGAGAACTCTCTCAGAGTTATGCAAGTCTCGACATATATTTTCAAAATCATTCTGCAACACTACAATCCTTATTGCACCACCCTAGTGTGTGCATCATGTCAACTGTTATTCAACACAACAACACCCCAAAAAGCATGGTAATGCTACAATATAAATTTTCCAATTATTACACTAACAATACCGCCACAAAAACTATGGCAGTGTTACAATTCTACAATCAAGTCAGCATAAATCCTCCTTAACTATAACAGCTGTAAACTCTATTATTATTCCAAAGCACAAAACGCAACTACTGCCTCACTTATATAAGCCTTGGCACCAATTTAGCTATTGTTAAGCAACACCAGAGTCCATATTGCTGCAGTCCAATTTTCGCAATCAAATCGACAAATACTATTCAAAACAACAACACTAAGAGGAGCATATGAATGTAATAAATGTTGCTATGATTTTGGGGGATATTTTTCAAACACTCCACACATCGTTACTTCCATATTAATGTACCTAAATCTAAAGTCATTTATTATGTAAAACTAATCAACAACAGTACCGTTACTGTTAAAGTTCTATAAATTCCAACACGATTTTACAAATCATTATACAAATCCCTATTGTACCCATCCAAGTATCAGCATGAATTCGTCAACTATACAAAACAACACTCGAAGTAGAATGGGAATTTTGTAATTCCAATTCCCCCAAATTATAAACATCTATGCAAGAATTTAGCCAGTAATGCAGCTCCTTGTGTACTACTTTAAGTCAATCATGATGTAAAAGCAAAAGAAATATTACTCAGGCACTTGCACAACCCCTGCCATGAATTTGGCCATAATTTTTCAAGAGTAGAGTATCGATTCCAGTTGTCCAAGTGCAGTATCAAGTACTCAAAAATTATTCAAACAACAACACTCCAAGTAATATGGCACTTCTAAGTTTCTAAATTCCTCAATTCAAAAAAAAAATCCAAAAAGCTCAGTCTGTAATGCAGCTCTCTGCGTAGTATTTTCAGTCAATTACCATGTAAACTCACACCATAAAGGTCTTCTAAGCCTTCCATAAGTTCTGCCATTAATTTCGCAATAATTATTTTCAACACTATAATCCCTAGTGCAGTTGTCGAACTCTCTATAACAAGTCGTCAACAATAATTAAAATAACAACACCCCAAAAAGCATTCGATTGTTACAATTCTAATTTCTCTAAATTGTAAACTTTTCTCTTACAGCTCTGTCAGTAATGGAGTTCCACGTTTATAATTTACTTCATTTTCATGTAAGCCACAAGAAAAACGTACTCTCAGACTCCAATAACTCTTCGTATTATATCAACAGAACACACCCTATTCCAGCTGTCCAATTGTCAGTACAAAGTACTCAAATATTATTCAAAATCACAACTCATAAATAAGCATGGCAACGTAATAAACCTTGCTATGAATATTGGAAACATTTATACAATAGTTGAGACGTCACTGCTGCCCTGTAACCATCAGGATAAACTAAATTATAATATAAATTAATTAAAAAAATGCACTGTCACAGTTGTACAAGCCCCAGCATCAATTTAGCAATTATTATAAAACACTAGCCTCCCTATTGCAGCCCTCCAGCTCTCACAATGAGGTCATCAATTAGTATTAAAATCAACAACTCAAGAACTATGAGAATCTAACAATTTTCCCTATGAATTTGGAAAATATTTATCCAATAGTTACTGTCCTCTAATTACAAAATTAAAGTTATTATGTAAAACCACTATGAAAACCCATGTACCATTACAATAACTTAGAAAATCATTCTGCAAGCCTAGAGCCCCTATCACAGCTGCCCAAGCCTCTCTATCAAAACTTAACAATTTATAGAAGACAACAAAACCTCAAAAATCATCACAGTACTTCTACTACAATTCCAATTTTTCCTACTTCTCAACATATCACCTACAGATCGGTCGGTAATATTAACCTTTACGTATTTCAATTTCTTGCCAACTTTCATGTAAAGAGCAAGACAAAGGAAGTCCGAGACTACCAGGAAATACCAATAATTATACATCCTGATTACGCAACTTTTAATACTATATCACTTCGGAAAACCTATTATGTGTCTTTCACGTGTTAAATTTTATATTATGCAGAACACATCATAAATGCTAACCACAGATACAGAGACATCAACACAGACATGGAAATTCTACACACCCAACCAAACAGCCAGAAACTAAACACATTGGAACAATACGAAGTATACAAACACAGAGAAACAGATCCAAAAACAACTCAATTTCAGAACAAACATACACACACTCTTGATTCCACATTACACTACACAAACACACCACCACAGGAAACAAAACAAAAGGCGCCAAGACTAGCAACAACCACTTTTGAAGATGGCCAATAGTAAGCCGAAACATGTAAAAAGATAATATAAAATTTAACACGTGAAAGACACATAATACGTTTACCAATAATTCTGCAACAAAACAGTCCGTATTGCATGTACCCAAGTATCAATATTAATTACTCAAACATTATTCAAAACTGGAACTCATGGGCAAGCATTGAAATGTAGGCTAATACTTCTTGCTACAAAATTTGGAAAAATTTATCCATCAATTCAAACGTAATTACTACCATACAACCATCTCTCTAAAGCAAACTATAGTGTACATTGTTTCACTAAAAATAAAAATAAAAAACAATACGATACTGTCACATTTGTACAAATCCTAATATCAAATTTACAATCATTCGAGATCCCAATTCCTATTCCACCTGTCGACCTATCTCAATCAAGTCCTCAATTAGATTCTCAAGTTCCTTGTGGTCTTGTTGTTTTCAATACTAACAATTCTTCCTATGAAATTGGAAAATATTTATTCAAAACTTGAGCCGTCATCACGGCCCTGCAATTAGCACATTCAAGCACTAGAAGAGTCACTGTCACTCCCACAATTCTATAAGTTCTGGAATCAATTTAAACATCATTATGCATAACTACACTCCCAACTCTCACTGTCAAGTAGTCAACTGTAATTATTCAAAGTCACAACACCCCAAAAAACATGGCATTCCTACAATTCTAAGTTTCAATTTTCTAAACATTTCTTTTACAGCTCAGTGAGTAATGCAGTTCCACATCTTATAATTTTCCTTCATTTTCAACTAAAGCACAAGAAAAACTTACTCTGACATTACTATAGCTCCTGGGATTAAATCAAAATAATTATTCAACAGTACAGACCCTATTCCAGCTGTACTATTGCCACTAACATGTACTCAAACATTATTCAACACTACAACTCATAACCAAGCAGTGAATTTAACACATCTTTCCAAGTATTAAGGAAATATTTATCCTACAGTTCAGACGTTATCACTGCCTATATCCATCAACGTAGACCAAATTATACACAACATTCTTTAAAAAAAAGTATAGTCAGAGATGAACAAGTCCCAACTTGAATCTTCCAAAAATGATGCAAGACCAGAACTCTACTGCAGCTCTCCAAGAATCAAGACAAACTCGACAATTACTATTCAAAACAACACAACAACGACCATAGAGAATGTAGTAAACCTTCCTACCAAATTTCAAAATATTCATCTAACAGTTTAGTCACATTTACTGCACTATAAGTAACAGAGTAAAATCATTCACTATGTGAAAGTACTAGAAAAAGAACACTCTCAGTGTTATGCAAGTCTCGACATATATTTTCAAAATCATTATGCAACACTACAATCCTTATTGCAGAACCCTAGTATGTGCATCATGTCAACTGTTATTCAAAACAACAACACCCCAAAAAGCATGGTGATGCTACAATATAAATTTTCTAACTATTAACCTAACAATAGTGCCACAAAAACTATGGCAGTGCTACAATCCTACAATAAAGTCAGCATAAATCCTCTATAACTATAACAGCTGTAAACTCTATTATTATTCCAAACCACAAAACGAAACTACTGCCACACTTGTATAAGCCTTGGCACCAATTTAGCTATTGTTAAGCAACACCAGAGTCCATATTGTTGCTGTCCAATTTTCGCAATCAAGTCGACAAATACTATTCAAAGCAACAACACTACGAGGAGCATTTGAATATAATAAATTTTGCTATGATTTTGGGAAATATTTTTCAAACACTCCACACATCCTTACTTCCATATTAATGTACCTAAATCTAAAGTCATTTATAATGTAAAACCAATCAACAACAGTACTGTCAGAGTTCTATAAATCCCAACACGATTTTACAAATCATTATACAAGACTAGAATCACTATTGCACCCGTCCAAGATCAGCATAAATGCGTCAACTATTCAAAACAACACTCGAAGTAGAATGGGAATTCTGTAATTCCAATTCCCCCAAATTGTAAACATTTATGCAAGAATTCAGTCAGTAATGCAGCTCCTTGTGTACTACTTTAAGTCAATCATGATGTAAAAGCAAAAGAAATATTACTCAGGCACTTGCACAACTCCTGCCATGAATTTGGCCATAATTTTTCAAGAGAAGAGTAGAGTATCGATTCCAGTTGTCCAAGTGGAGTATCAAGTACTCAAAAATTATTCAAACAACAACACTCCAAGTAATATGGCACTTCTAAGATTCTAAACTCCTCAATTTAAAAAAAAAATAAATAAATAAAAATAAATAAATAAATAAATAAAAAAAAAAAGCTCAGTCGGTAATGCAGCTCTCTGCATAATATTTTCAGTCAATTACCATGTAAACTCACACCATAAAGGTCTTCTAAGCCTTTCATAAGTTCTGCCATTAATTTCGCAATAATTATTGAACACTACAATCCCTACTGCAGCTGTCCAACTCTCTATAACAAGTCATCAACAATAATTAAAAATAACAACACCTCAAAAAGCACGAGATTGCTACAATTCGAATTTCTCCCAATTGCAATTTTTTTTTCTCTTACGGCTCTGTCAGTAATGGAATTCCACGTTTTATAATTTTCTTTCATTTTCACGTAAGCCACAAGAAAAACGTACTCTCAGACTCCAATAACTCTTCGTATTATATCAAAACAACACACCCTATTCTAGCTGTCCAATTGTCAGTACAAAGTACTCAAATGTTATTCAAAATTACAACTCATAAATAAGCATGGCAACGTAATAAACCTTGCTATGAATTTTGAAAACATTTATCAAACAGTTGAGACATCATCACTGCCCTATAACCATCAGGGATAACTAAATTATAATGTAATTGTTTTAAAAAATGCACTGTCACAGTTGTACAAGCCCCAGCATCAATTTAGCAATGGTCATGCAACACTAGCCTCCCTATTGCATCCCTCCAACTCTCACAATCAAGTCATCAATTAGTATTAAAATTAACAACTCAAGAACAATGAGAATCTAACAAGTTTCCCTATGAATTTGGAAAATATTTATCCAATAGTACTGGCCTCTAATTACAAAATTAAAGTTACTATGTAAAACACCATGAAAACCACTGTTACATTACAGCTATAATCCTCACATTAATTTAGAAAATCATTCTGCAAGCCTATAGCCCATATTGCAGCTGCCCAAACCTCTCTATCAAATTAACAATTGATACAAGACAAAAATCATCACAGTACCGGTACTGCTATTACAATTCCAATTTTTCCTACTTCTCAACATTTCAATTACAGATCGGTCGGTAACTAACCTTTACGTATTTCTATTTCTTGCCAGCTTCCATGTAAAGCGCAAGACAAAGGTACTCCGAAACTACCAGGAAATACCAATAATTATACATCCTGATTACGCAACTTTTAATACTATATCACTTCGGAAAACCTATTATGTGTTTTTCACGTGTTAAATTTTATATTATGCAGAACACATCACAAATGCTAACCATAGATACAGAGACATCAACACAGACATGGAAATTCTACACATACAACCAAACAGCCAAAAAAAAAAAAAAAACATTGGAACAGTACGATGTATACAAACACAGAGAAACACATACAAAACAAATTCTCAACACACAACTCAATTTCAGAACAAACATACACACACTCTTGACTCCACATTACACTACACAAATACAACACCACAGGAAACAAAACAAAAGGCGCCAAGACTAGCAACAACCACTTTTGAGATCGCCAATAGTAGACCGAAACATGTAAAAACATAATATAAAATTTAACACGTGAAAGACACTTAATACGTTTACAAATAATTCTGCAACAGGACAGTCCCTCTTCCATGTACCCAAGTATCAATATTAATTGCTCAAACATTATTCAAAACTAGAACTCATAGGCAAGCATTGAAATGTAATATTTCTTGCTACGAATTTTGAAACATTTATCCAACAATTCAGACGTAATTACTGCCATATAACCATCACATTAAAGCAAATTATAATGTACACTCTTCCACACAAAAAAAAAAAAAAAAAAAACACAAGTATGATACTGTATAGTTGTACAAATCATAACATAAAATTAGCAATAATTCAAGAACACAATTGCTATTCCAGCTGTCCACCTATCACAATCAAGTCCTCAATTATATTCTCGAGTTTCTTGTGGTCTTGTTGTTTTCAATACTAAAAATTCTTCCCATGAATTTGGAAAATTTTTTTCAAAACTTCAGTCGCCATCATGACCCTGCAATTAGCATGTTCAAGCACTAGAAAAGTCACTGTCACAATTCTGTTAGTTCTGGAATCAACTTACCACATCATTATGCATAACTACACTCCCAACTCTCAATGTCAAGTAGTCAACTGTAATTATTCAAAGTCACAACAACCCCAAAAATTTTTTTTATTCTTATTTTATTAGGTTATTTTACGACGCTTTATCAACAGCTTAGGTTATTTAGCGTCTCAATGAGATGAAGGTGATAATGCCAGTGAAATGAGTCCGGGGTCCAACACCGAAAGTTACCCAGCATTTGCTCATATCGGGCTGAGGGAAAACCCCTGAAAAAACCTCAACCAGGTAACAAGCCCAAAAAACATGGCATTGCTACAATTCTAAGTTCCCAATTTCTAAACTTTTCTTTTACAGCTCAGTGTGTAAAGCAGTTCCATGTCTTATAATTTTCCTTCATTTTCAACTAAAGCACAAGAAAAACATACTCTGACACTGCCATAATTCCTAGGATTATATCTAAATAGGTAATTATTCAACAGCACAGACCCTATTCCAGCTATACTATTGCCACTAACATGTACTCAAACGTTATTCAACACTACAATTCACAATGAAGCAGTGAATATAATATATCTTGCCGAGTATTAAGAAAATATTTATCCTACATTTCAGATGTTATCACTACCTACAGTATATCCATCAACGTAGACCAAATTATACACAACATTCTTTAAACAAAAGTACTGCCAAAGATGAACAAGTCCCAACTTGAATCTATCAAAAGTTATGCTACACCAGATCCCTAATGCAGTTGCCCAAGAATCAGGATGAACTCGATAATTACTATTCAAAACAACAACACAACAAAGACCATAATGAATATAGTAAACCTTCCTAGCAACTTTCAAAATATTCACCTAACAGTTTAGTCACATTTACTGCACAAAAAGTACTGTAATACAGTAAAGCCATTCACTATGTGAAACACTAAAAAAAAGACCACTCTCAGAGTTATGCAAGTCTGGACATATGTTTTGAAAATCATTATGCAATACTACAATCCTTATTGCATTACCCTAGTATCTGCATCAAGTTGTCAACTGTTATTCAAACCAACAACACCCCAAAAAGCATGGTAGTGGAACAATTATTAATTTTCGAATGTCTAAATATTTCTGTAATACCTCAGTCGGTAATGCAGCTTTCTGCTTTTCACTGAAGTCAATTATTATGTAAACTACAAGACAAAGATACTACGAAACATCCGTAGGTTTTCCGTCAAATTTTGCAATCATTATTCAAAAGTAGATACCTATTGTAGTGCCTAGTGCTCGTTACGAACTAGTCAATGATTACTGAACACTACAGCAGTTAAAGAATGCATGCGAATGTAATAAATCTTGTTATAAATATCGAAAATTTTTATCCAACATCTCAGTCGACATTTCTGCCCTATAATCATCACTATATAGAATAAAACACTTAAAAAAAAATACTGTCAATTGTACAAGTCCATCAAGAATTTACTAATCATTATGCAAGACAACAGCCCAATTGCATCCCATCCCCTTGATGAACTCGATTATATGTTAAAAATGCTCTTGACAGATGTGATTGTATTTTAACCTTATTCTCTGTGTTTTCAGTCATTAACTTTACCATGTTGATCAGTTTTGACGGAATATTTAATTCTTCCATTGAACAATATAATTTCTTTCTATTGATACTGTCATATGCAAATTTAAAATCTATAAAAAGTAAATGAGTCATAACATTAAATTCTCTCTTTTTTTTTTTTTCTAAAATTTTCCGTAGAGTAAAAATATGGTTAATAGTTGACTTTCCTGGACGAAATCCGGACTGATAATCTCCAAGCTGTTTTTCTACATGTGGGCCAAGTCTATGATATAAGACGAAGAGAAGTTTGTAAGCAGCATTTAGCAGTGTTATTCCTCCATAATTGGAACATTCTAACCAATCTCCTCTTCTATGTAATGGCAGATAATTCCTATGCGCCACTGCTTGGGATTACTTCCTTTTCCCATATTTGGGAAAGGAGTTCTTCAGGCATACTAATAGTTTACCACCTCCATTCTTTAATAATTCAGGTGGAATGTTATCTGAGCCAGATGTTTAGTTCTTTTTGATCTTTTCCAGCGCCATGATTACTTCCTCTATGTTCACTGGGGAGGATTCCGAAGTATTATTCCTTATGTCTGAGGTTAGCTGGCCCATATCCATGTAAGGTGTTATTCCCCTGTTAATCCCGTTCAACAGGTCATTCAAATATCTTCGCCATCTCTCCAATATATCTTCCTCATTGCCAATCATAAATCCGTCCTCATGTCTACATTGCATTGTTCTTGGTTTCAACTGCTTTCTACCGGTGTTGATGTCCTTATAAAATCTTCTGAAATTGTTTTGACTCTTCAGAAGTTCTAGTTTATCTAACTCTGTATTAATCCATTCTTTCTTCTTTCTCTTGTGGTCGGACTTTTCAGCTCTTCTTTCCTCCTTATATTCCTTCACCAATTTCCGTGTTCCATAGTTTTGTTGCATTTTCTTGCAGGCCATGTTGAAGATGTGGCCATAATAGGCCTATATATCAACCCACAATCAATCGCAGAAGACGCAGTAGAAAGGATAGCAGAGGCAATCACACGAACAATAGAAAAAGAGAGAATCATACTCGCAGGAGATCTAAACTATAGGATAGATACGATGAAAGAGTAATGGAATGGAGAAAAACTCTCTCCGGCACCGGGATTTGAACCCGGGTTTTCAGCTCTACGTGCTGATGCTTTATCCACTAAGCCACACCGGATACCCACCCCGGCGTCGGACAGAATTATCTCAGATTAAGTTCCAACTCATGGGTTCCCTCTAGTGGCCACCCTCTACACTACGTCACAGATGTCTATGAACGTAGGACTGAAGTCCACACATGTGCTGAGGTGCACTCGTTCCATTACTCTTTCATTGTATGATGACGCAGAATATCTGCATGGAAATATCATATGTACTTCGGTACATTGAAATAATATATGATATGCGTAAATCACGAAGTGATTTAAGACGGCGCTTATTCCGTCGGATCCCGGCCAACTAGTCACTCATAACGAGTGGACCTCAGCACATGTGTGGACTTTAGTCCTACGTTCATAGACATCTATGACGTAGTGCAGAGGGCGGTCACTAGAGGGAACCCAAGAGTTGGAACTTAAACTGAGACGATTCTGTCCGACACCGGGGTGGGTATCCGGTGTGGCTTAGTGGATAAAGCATCAGCACATAGAGCTGAAAACCCGGGTTCAAATCCCGGCATCAGAGAGAATTTTTCTCCGTTCCATTACTCTTTCATCGTATGATGACGCAGAATATCTGCATGGAAATATCATATGTACTTCGGTACATCAAAATAATATATATAGGATAGATAAGCGAAACACCAAATCCAAAATAGTTCTGGGCACGCTAACAAAAGAAGGGTTTACCCTCATAAACAAGCCAGAACTGAAGACTTACATAGTACCAAACAGAATAAGCGCTATAGATCTTTTACTCCACAAAGGAGAACAAGTTCAAACAGTAAAACAAGATGGATTTTGGTCAACAGAAATGGCTGTTATAAAAAAGCACATAGGCTACCAATCGAAATTAAAAACAGAATTCAGCAGTCTCAACAAATCTCCATTCTAAAAGTACACAGAGCCTCCAGAAAACTAAAGAAAATGCAGGACAAAATCACAACAGCATCACAAGGCTAGCCAAGCAGAACGAACTTGGGGAATGCTGCTAAACTACATAGGGTACATCAATTCTCCAAGAGTGCAGCATTTCAACAAAAGAAAGAAGAGCCCAGCCCTAGTTTGACAAAGAGTGTTTCAATAGGTTCATTCCAACAGCAGTCAGGAGCCGTCCATAACCATTGTGAGCATGCGCAGTACAGAAAAAGCGTTCCAACACAATCCGAACCAGTTCTGGACCGGAAACATGTACTGCAGTCGGGTGTTCCAACAAGCTTTTGACACGGGTTCGGAACAGTCAGAAATAGTCCGTGGATTGAGGCATGTACGGAACAGTACGCCAGACGCGCATGCACATAAGCTCACCAACGTCTCCTGGATACTGAAGAAAGACATGAACGACTGTTCGCATCAATGAGGTTAAAGATGAAAAGTGACAGTACAGACGAATAATAAAACTAGAGATTTAATTTAAATTTTCGCCAAAAAGAAAGGGAATGGAAATTATTTGGGTATTGAAATTGTTAATTACAATTTCAACATGCAGCTTTGATTTAAAAGTATAATAAATAACGTACATACATTAATAATTAAAAAAATAACTATTTTTAGATGAGAGTCCCCCAATACACGCCATTGAATTAGCGGAATTCTTGCCTTCCATATTTTTTGTCATCTTTTTATAGAAAATGATCGAAATTCTATTTTCTGCAATTAGAATTAGCTGCAAAACGATAATAATAAGCATCCCGTTCTTAGCAAAGATGATCACAGTTATAGCTCCCTGGATTTAGTACATAACGATCCGCGAAAGCGTTCCAAGAGCGTCCAGTCCAGTTTCAATCCCATAGCAGATGCTCAACTAGCGCATGCGCATAAGATCGTACAGGAACTATACATGAACTGATCCATGAACCGCTTGTTGGAACGAACCTAATAAGCAGCAGCAAACGTTGACAGCACTCCACCAAGCAAGAACCGCAAATCAAAAAGATATACTATCGCAATATGCTACGCAGAGAAAACAGTACAAACAACTAATAAAAACGAGAAAAGCACAAAACATAGAGGAACAAACAAGAAAACTAGCTGTGAAAGACAACCAAAACCCCTACAACGCACTCAGGAAATCAAAACCAACAGCAGGAAAGGAAATCACCATGGACACATGGGAACTCCACTTCAAAGAAATCCTGAATTACCAGCATAGAGAAAAGTCACATCAACTACCGAAGAGAGAAACTATGCAAACCCCATCTCTTATAACCAGAAAAGAAGTAGAACAAACAATTACATCAGCCAAGAACAAGAAAGCAGCAGGACCTGACGGCATATATCAGTACATGGAAATGACTCCCTACATCTGACGGGCGGTTTCTTGCTGAAGCTACTCAACAAATGCCTACTCCTAGGACTAATCCCAGAACCATGGGGAACATCGACAATGAAATTCTCTTCAAAGGAAAAGGAGAAACCAACATTCTGAACTTCTTCCGAAGAATTGCCCTCGAGAATGTCGCTCTCAAAATTCTCACAAAAATACTGACAGACTAGTAGCTGAAGTTGACAACCGTATTCCAAATGCCAGTTCGGAATCAGGAAAGGCATAAACACCCTTCACGAAGTAAGCAACATAATAGAACAAATAGAGAATACTCTAAGATACCCTGGGAAGAAATATCATGTAGTATTCGTCGACTACAGCAAAGCTTTCGACCTTTTAAACAGGAAAACACTAATATTAGAAAACTAAGCGAATCACATGCCCTAACAACAATAATCGCAGACATCCTGAAATACAACTACATCCAAATACTTACTTACTTACTTACTTACTTACTTACTTACTGGCTTTTAAGAAACCCGGAGGTTCATTGCCGCCCTCACATAAGCCCACCATTGGTCCCTATCCTGAGCAAGATTAATCCAGTCTCTACCATCATATCCCACCTCCCTCAAATCCATTTTAATATTATCTTCCCACCTACGTCTCGGCCTACCCAAAGGCCTTTTTCCCTCCGGCCTCCCAACTAACACTTACATGCATTTCTGGATTCGCCCATACGTGCTACATGTCCTGCCCATCCCAAACGTCTGGATTTTATGTTCCTAATTATGTTAGGTGAAGAATACAATTCGTGCAGCTCTGCGTTGTGTAACTTTCTCCATTCTCCTGTAACTTCATCCCTCTTAGCCCCAAATATTTTCCTAAGAACCTTATTCTCAAACACCCTTAATCTCTGTTCCTCTCTCAAAGTGAGAGTCCAAGTTTCACAACCATATAGAACAACTGGTAATATAACCGTTTTATAAATTCTAACTTTCAGGTTTTTTGACAGAAGAGTAGATGAAAAAAGCTTCTCAACCGAATAATAACACGCATTTCCCATATTTATTCTGCACTACATCCAAATATCCCACGAAATTACACTATCATCTATCATCCCGGTCCTCTTCAATATCATGACCACAGACAACAAAAGTCACAAAGGACAACACAGCATCGTTGATTATGTACGCAGATGACATGGCGATAGGCTCGTGCAACATAGAAGAACTACAACAGGTCCTAAATAAACTCGTGAGATGGCCAGAGGAAAACAGCCTACAGATAAATCACCAGGAAACAAAGCAAACGAATTTCAGAAACAGCGGCAAACAAAGAAAAAAATACACCCTGACATTGCAGAATGACGCACTCGAGGTAGTGTAAAAATTTAAATACTTAGAAGTAATGCTTCAAAAAACATTAAAATCATACAGAATCCATATTCAAGAAATAGCAGCAACTGCAATAAAATAGATGTGCAATATCAAGAATCTGCAACAACTAGAAACAAAAACGGCAATGACCTTATTTAGGTCAGCTATAGCACCAATAACAACCTACAGACTAAACATCATATGGGGAACTTAACAATCAGCAACATGGGAAAAATTTATGAAAAGAGTACCTATCAGTACTAGGAGTAGGAAGACCAACACTCTCGAGACTAACATACGAACTAATGGAGGAAACTTCTTCATCGATGATATTAAAATGCAACTCTGCATGCTGAACATCCCAGCATACGAGAAAGCCCTTCAAGTACTCAGAGGAAAGAGGAATGTCATTTGGAGTGAGTTCTACGTAACGGACGCCATGACAACTACAGACTAGACAAACACAAACTACGAACTGAGACACATAGTGACCCATTATGCAGTGCATGATTTTCACCGTAAGATCTGTGCCACCAGAGACACCATGAACTCAACGAACTGTATCAAGCTAAACTAAAAATCCTATGCACATTGTGTTCATTTCATTTCTTTCTTTCTTTCTTTCTTCCTTCCTTCCTTCCTTTATTCCTTCATTCCTTTCGTTCTTTCTCTTTCTTTCTTTCTTCCTTCCTTTCGTTCTTTCTCTTTCTTTCTTTCTTTCTTTCTTCCTTTCTTTCTCTCTTCCTTTCTTTCTCTCTTCCTTTCTTTCTCTCTTCCTTTCTTTCTCTCTTCCTTTCTTCCTTTCTTTCTTCCTTCCTTCATTCCTTTCGTTCTTTCTCTTTCTTTCTTCCTTTCTTTCTTCCTTTCGTTCTCTTTCTTTCTTTCTTTCTTCCTTTCTTCCTTCATTCCTTTCGTTCTTTCTCTTTCTTTCTTTCTTTCTTTCTTTCAATCATTCATTCATTCATTATGCAAGAAACAATCCCTATTACATCTGTCCAAATATTTATATCATGTCCTGGAGTATTATTCAAAACAACAAAACCTCAAGAAGCATGGGAATCCTACAATTCTAATATTTCGAATTCGTAAACATTTCTTCTAGAGCTCAGTCGATAAAATTCACATATCTAGTCTATGTTTTTTTCATTTTGTCAGTTTTCATGTAGAGCACAAGACAAAGGTACCCTCACACTACTATAAATCCTGGCATGAAATAGCAATAATTATTCAACACTACAGTCCCTATTCCAGCTGTACAAGTGTCAGTATGAATTAATCAAACATTATTCAACACTAGAACTCATATGCTACCATAGGAATGTAATATTTCTCCCTATGAATTTTGGAAACATTTGTCCAACAGTTGACACGTCATTACTGCCACATAACCATCAGTGTAAAGCAAATTATAATGTACAATCTTAAGAAAAAAAAAAAAAACAACAAACAAGTACCGTGACAGTTCTACAAGTCTCAGCATCAAGTTCGCAACCATTATGTAAGACTACACTTCCTATTCCAACTCTCTAGCTGTAAGAATCAAGTCTTCAATTAGTTTTCAAAACAACAAGACCACAACAACCATGAGAATCTAACAATTCTTCCTATGAAATTGGGAAATATTTAACAAAACGTTCAGTCGACATTACTATCCTGCAATTATCAGGTTCAAGTCATTTCTTATGTAAAAGTACAAGAAAAGTCACTGTCACAATTCTATAAATCTCGGCATCAATGTTGAACTAAACTCCCTATTGCAGCTGTCCAACTCTCTGTATCAAGTCATCGACAGTAATTCAAAACAACAACACTCCAAAAAGCATCAGAGTGTTACAATTCTAATTATTTCAATTTGTTAACTTTTCTCCTACAGCTCTGTGGATAATGAAGTTCCAAGTCTCATAATGTTTGTTAATTTTCATACAAAGCACAAGAAAAAGATACCGGTACTCTGAGACTGCCATAACATCTGGCATCATCATAATCATCATCTACATCAAGATAGGCCAAGTTGACCTGTTTCGTCTTAGAAGTCATCCTCCCATCACCGGTGAGATCTTCCTATGTCTGTTGATCCTATGGGTTTATATTGCATTGCCTGTTTTGCCTGTCTATTATTCATCATTCTAAGTATATGGTCATGCCAATTTTGTTTATTATCCATGGTTTTGTCGTTTAAATGATATATATTCAGCTGATCTCGTATTTCTTCACTTCTCATATGGTCTGTGAGAGAGTATCCAGCCACGTATCTTAGAAACTGCATTTCTGCTGTTTCTATAATTCTTCTATCCTTTCTACTCATTGCCCAGTTCTTCGAGACATAAGTCAAAATTGGTACTGCCATAGTTTTGTAGAATTTTAGCATTGTTTCTTTCTGAGTTTTATTTTTTAAGGTTCTCTTGATAGTTCCACATATATTTTGGAATTTATGAACTTTGTTTTTCAGGTCTTCTTCGTAATTAAATGTAACTTCGCAGCCTAAATAATTAAAATGTTGTACCTGTTCTACAATTCTATCATCAATCAATATTTTAGACGTTCTCAGGTATTTTCCCTGTGATGCCATAACTTTCGTTTTAGTTGCCGAGATTGTTAAATTATATGCTTTCATTGTTTTTTCCAGCTGAAATGTGGCTGGTTGTAAACTATTCTTATTTTCTGCAAAAACAACCTGATCGTTGGCAAACAGTATTGTATTTAAAGTTGTTGCATTGATTTTAAAATTATATCTTAGCTGATTTTGCCATTCATCAATTGCTGCATCCATATAGATATTAAAAACTGTCAGCGACATAGGGCAGCCCTGTCTTACTCCTAAATCAACTAATTCAATTTTACTGTTTTTTGTGTATCCTCCTAAATCAACTAATTCAATTTTACTGTTTTTTGTGTATCCTTTATCAATGCTGATGGATGTTCTTTCATACACGTTTTTAATCATTGAAATAAGATGTCTGGGGTATCCTTGTATTAACATTATATTCCATAGTTTTCTACGATTTAATCTATCAAAAGCTTTTATATAATCTACAAAAAGAATGTGCGTTTCCAAATTAAACTCTCTTCTTTTTTGGATAATTTTTCGCACCATGAAAACACAATCTGAACATGATCTACCACTTTTACATCCGTGTTCTTCATTCTCCATTAATGTTTCAGCGATTTTATTAAGGCGTCTAGTTAAAATTTTGGCATATATTTTATAGCCTGCATTTAAAAGGCTTATACCTCTATAGTTATTAAAATCATTTCTATCTCCTTTTTTAAATATAGGTTTTACTACTGCTCTTTTCCATTCCTCTGGAATTTCTAGCGTCATCCAGCATATATTAATGAAGTCTAAAATTCTTTCTTTGGTCTTAAAAGAGGAATATTTAATTAATTCCATATTTATTTCATCGCATCCTGGAGTTTTCTTGTTTTTAAAAGTTTCTAAAATTGTGTTCAGTTCCTCATTAGTACATCTGCCATTAAATCAAAATAATTATTCAACAGTACAAACCCTATTCCAGCTGTCCAATTGTCAGTATCAAGTACTCGCACATTATTCAACAATACAACTGAGAAGCAAGCATGACAATGTAATAAATCCTGTCATGAATTTAGAAAACATTTACCCAAGACTTCAGATGACATAACTACCCTATAACCATCAGTGTACAGCAAATTATAATGTAAATTCTGTACACAAAAGTACTGCAATAATTATGCAAGAGCCGACCCCCATTGCAACTGTCCAAGAATCAGGATCAAGTCCACAATTACTATTCAAAACAAGACAACAAAGATCACGAGAATGCAGTAAATCTTGCTACGAGTCTGCAAAATATTTATCCAACAGTTCAGTCGTTTTTACAGCTTTATAACTAACAATCTAAAGTTATTCACTAAGTAGAAAAAGTAAATAAATAAGTAAGTAAGTAAGTACGCCAACACCAAAGATCTCGTAAGTGGTTTATCGTCACTTCATTTTTCTTTCTGTTTTCTATACAGGTCCCTTCACTAAAACTTATTATTGATTTTTGCAGATTTTACAATGTGCTGCCACGTCGTGATGACTGATGCAAAACAATATTTTAATTTGTTATTCTTTTAACTGCCTGTGTCTCAATTTTAACCTGCATATATGTTTTGCAGACTTCAATTTTTAAACAAATTTTGATCTATAAGCTGCATACATGTTTCTGCAGGCTTTAACTCCAAATACTTTTATGTATTAATTTTTGAGACCTCATGAAGGTTTAACTGTCATACATATATATATTCGACTGTTCATAAGTCAAATTTTACTTGTTTTTCTTATCATTGTATTTTTATATTCTCACGTCATGTACCTTAACACATTTCGATGTTACTTGTCCATCTACGTCTTTATATGAAAAGCTTAACATCACGCAAGTCTGACCTGAAGATGCTATTATAATAGCGAAAGCGCTAGTCAAAGATACGTTCATGTAACCTATGTAATATTTTGTATTTTGAATAGACAGTTATTGAAGGACTTTTGATATTTATTTCTTTAAGTAAGTAAGTAAGTAAGTAAGTAAATAAATAAATAAATAAATAAATAAATAAATAAAGACCACTGTCACAGTTGTGCAAGTCATCGCACGAATATACAAAATCATTATGCAATACTGCAATCCCTAATGCGGCAGCCCAAGTTCTCAGCTATTATTCTAAACAACAACACCACAAAAAGCATGGGAGTGCTACAATTATAAATTTTCCAAAACGTTAACATTTCCTCAAGTCGTCGAAAACTGTGAAGTAATGGTCAGTGCATCTGACCACGACAACAGGTGGCCCAGTTCCAATCCCGGTCGGGGAAAAATTGTCCCTGTTTTTTTCGGGGTTTCCCCCCCCCCCCCCCAAACGCAAAATGAGCAAATGCTGGGTAACTACCAGTGCTGGACTGCGGACTCATTTCACCGGCATTATTACCTTCATTTCATTCATATGCTAAATAAACTGAGATGATGGTACAGTATCGTAAAATAACCCACTTAAAAAAAAAAGTCCTCAACACGTCAGTTGGTCATGCAGCTGTGTGTCTTATATTTTATGTCAATTATTATGTAAAGCTACAACACAAAGATACTCTGAAACTTCCATTGGTTTAGCATTAATTTGGCAATGATTACGCAACAGCAGTTACCGTAATCAATCATTATTCACACTACAGCACTTAAAGAATGCATAGGAATGTAATCGAACTTGTTACAAATTTCGAAAATTTTTATCCAATAGCTCAGTCGAAATATCTGCCCTATAACCGTCACTGTAAAGACATTTCAAAAGTAAAACTATTAAACAAAAATACTATCAGACTTCTCTAAGTCCCACCAAGAATTTAACAATCATTATGCAAGACCAGAGCCCTATTCCAGCTGTCCAAGTAACAGATGAAGTCGGTAATTACTGTTCAAAACAACAACACCACAACAAGCACGATAATCCACTAAATCTTTCTACGAATTTCAAAAATATTTATCGAGCTGTCCAGTCCTCATTAATGCCCTACAACTAAAAGCACTTATCAAATATACTCTTAAAATGGTATGGTTCTAGGCATGAATTTAGAAAATCACTATGCAAGATTAGATTTCCTATTCCAAATATCCAAGTATCTGTACGATTTCGCCAAACATCACCACCCAAAAGCATAAGACTTCTGTATTTCTAAATTTTCAAACTCTAAATATTTCTGCAAGATGTCAGTCAGTAAGGCAGCTCTTGTAATTTAAGTCAATCATTATGTAAGAGAACAAGACAAACATCTTCTGAGACTTCCATAACCTCCCGCCATGGATCATTCAACAGTAGACACTCTATTGAATCTACCTAGCTACCACTATGAAGTAGTCTATCATTATTGAATAAGTACTACAGCACATAAACAATGCATGGGAATGTAATAAATGTTGTTATAAATTTGCAAAATAATTTTCCAACACTTCAGTCGTCATTACTCCACTATAACCATCACTGTGAAGCCTTTTAAAATTTAGAACCATTAAACAAAAGTTCTCTGAGAGATCAAAAAATAACAGCAACAACTTAGCAAACAAATTGACAACTATTAATCTAAATAATACTTAATTACTTACAAATGACTTTTAAGGAACCTGAAGGTTCATTCCTGCCCTCACATAAGCCCACCATCAGTCCCTATCCTGTGCAAGATTAATCCAGTCTCTATCATCATATCTCAACTCCCTCAAATCCATTTTAATATTATCCTCCCATCTACGTCTCGGCCTCCCCAAAGGTCTTTTTCCCTCCGGTCTCCCAAATAACACTCTATAATATGCATTTCTGGATTCGCCCATACGTGCTATATGCCCTGCCCATCTCAAATGTCTGGATTTAATGTTTCTAATTATGTCAGGTGAAGAATACAATGCATGCAGTTGTGCATTGTGTAACTTTCTCCATTCTTCTGTAATTTCATCCCTCTTAGCCCCAAATATTTTCCTAAGAACCTTATTCTCAAACAACCTTAATCTCTGTTCCTCTCTCAAAGTGAGAGTCCAAGTTTCACAACCATAAAGGACAACCGGTAATATAACTTTTTATAAATTCTAGCTTTCAGATTTCTTGACAGCAGACTAGATGACAAAAGCTTCTCAACCAAATAATAACATTCATTTTCTATATTTATTCTGCGTTTAATTTCCTCCCAAGTGTCATTTATATTTGTTGCTGTTGCTCCAAGATACTTGCATTTTTCCACCTCTTCGAAGGATAAATCTCCAATTTTTATATTTCTATTTCGTACAGTATTCTGGTCATGAGACATAATCATATACTTTGTCTTTTTGGGATTTACTTCCAAACCGATCACTTTACTTGCTTCAAGTACAATTTCCGTATTTTCTCTAATCATCTGTGGATTTTCCCCTAACATATTCACGTCATCTGCATAGACAAGAAGCTGATGTAACCCATTCAATTCCAAACCCTGTCTGTTATCCTGAACTTTCGTAATGGCATATTCTAAAGTCAAGTTAAAAAGTAAAGGTGATAGTGCATCTCCTTGCTTTAGCCCACAGTGAATTGGAAAAGCATCAGGTAGAAACTGGCCTATACAGACTCTGCTGTACGTTTCACTGAGACACATTTTAATTAATCAAACTAGTTTCTTGGGAATACCAAATTCATTAAGAATATCATGTAATACTTCAACCTTATCTAGCCTAACCTAATCTAAATAATACTGTCCCAAAAACTATGGCACTGCTACAATTCAAATTTTTCCAATTTCTAAACATTTATGCAAGAACACAATCGGTAATGCAGCTCTGTGTATAGTTCTTTAAGTCAATCCTTATGTAAAATCACAACACAAAAGTCCTCTAAGCCTGTATAAGATCTGCCATGAATTTGGCAGTAATTATTCAACAGTACAGCCCTTAATGCAGCTGTTCAAATGTCAGTATAAAGAATGAACCAACAATTATCTTATGTAATCTTAAGGCTATCGCATCTTATGTAATCTTACAACTACCCCATCTTGTATAATCGCATTTATCAAATCTTAAGGCTATCTCATCTTATGTAATCTTACGACTACCCCATTTTATATAATCTTACAACTATCGCATTTATCTAATCTTAAGGCTATCACATCTTATGTAATCTTATGACTACCCCATCTTATATAATCGCATTTATCTAATCTTAAGGCTATTGCATCTTATGTAATCTTATGACTACCCCATCTTATATAATCGCATTTATCTAATCTTAAGGCTATCGCATCTTATGTAATCTTATGACTACCCCATCTTATATAATCGCATTTATCTAATCTTAAGGCTATCGCATCTTATGTAATCTTACGACTACCCCATCTTATATAATCGCATTTATCTAATCTTAAGGCTATCGCATCTTATGTAATCTTACAACTACCCCATCTTATATAATCGCATTTATCTAATCTTAAGGCTATTGTATCTTATGTAATCTTATGACTACCCCATCTTATATAATCGCATTTATCTAATCTTAAGGCTATTGCACCTTATGTAATCTTACGACTACCCCATCTTATATAATCGCATTTATCTAATCTTAAGGCTATCGCATCTTATGTAATCTTATGACTACCCCATCTTATATAATCGCATTTATCTAATCTTAAGGCTATCGTATCTTATGTAATCTTACAACTACCTCATCTTATATAATCGCATTTATCAAATCTTAAGGCTATCTCATCTTATGTAATCTTACGACTACCCCATCTTATATAATCTTACAACTATCGCATTTAACTAATCTTAAGGCTATCACATCTTATGTAATCTTACGACTACCCCATCTTACATAATATTACGACTATCGCATTTATCCAATCTTAAGGCTATCGCATTTTATGTAATCTTACGACTACCCCATCTTATATCATCTTACGACTATCGCATCATGTCATTCAGCCAATATACAGCCCATAGACAACGTCAAAATACAAATATATAATACATGGCCTACAATAATATGGATAGATACTGAAATAAAATCAAAATAAATATACAATTACCAAACAATTACAAAGACAGATTAAAAGTGTTAAAAACAATGGTATAAGATCAGGTTAAAATGTGCAAATGTGCCATTTACACGAGGTTAAAACAATAGTATATAAAACATAATATTACTAAACTCATTGACACTGTAGATTCATCAATGCCTTTCTCACTAACATTCTGAAAGTAAAATATGACATTTCTTATATTCATGGGGAAAAAAATGTTATGAGTATCTTATTCAATATTACGAACATCTTCTCTTATCTATTCAACACTGCAACGAGCATAGGAATTCCTATAAATGTCCAGAATATTTAGCAAGAGTTCACGCGTCATTACAGCACTTTAGCAGTCACATTAAAGCCAAAGCTACCGGTGTGTAAAATAATTCAAATAATAGTTACTGTCAGACTGTAATTGTCAGACTTCTATAAGATCTATCATTTCTTTAGCAAATCATTATGCAAGATTGCAATTCCTATTACACCTGTTCAAAAATAGATATTAAGTCTTCAAGCATTATTCGAAACAACAACACCTCAACAAGCATGGGAGTGCTACAATTCCAGTTTTTCCAATTTCTAAACATTTCTGTTACAGCTCAGTCGGTAAGTCACATGTACGTCTTTTCATGTCTGTTAGTTTACATACAAACCACAACACAAAGATACTCTCACACTGCCACATGTCTTGTCATGAAATGGCAATTATCATTCAACAATACAGTCCCTATTCCATCTGTCCAACACTCTACATCAAGTAGTCAAACCATATTCCACACTACAATCTATTAGGCCTGCCAATCAGGGAAATTGGAATAAATCTTGCTATGAATTTATGAAACATTTATCCAACAGGTGACACATTGTAACTGCCCTATAATCATCAGTGTAAACCAAATTGTAATATAAATTATAAAAAAATAAAAAAGTACTCACACTCACCAATGTAGAGGTCCCAGCATCAATTTCCTCCTCCAAGGCTTCCTCCATATGTCCTGCCATGGATTTGGCAGTAGTTATCCAACAGTAGAGTTTCTACTGCAGCCGTCGAAACATTATTCAACACTACTACTACAACAATGCACAACACTACAATAACTACGCTTCCGGTATGCAAAATAATGTCCCTACGAATTTTCTAATCATTTATCTAACTTTTCAGACATCATTACTGCCATATAACCATCGCCTTAAAGAGATTTGTATTAAAAATTTTTTTAAAACAAAGGACTGTCACACTTGTATAAATCGCACAATAAATTTACAATCATTATGCAAGATCAGAGTCCCTACCTACTGGAGCTACTAAAGCATCGCAATGAAGTCTTCAGTTACTATTCAAAACAACACGATCACAAGAAACATTGCGGACTAATAAATTTTATTATGAGCTTGGAAAATAAAAATCCAAGACTTCTGTTCTGTTGCTATTACTGCATTCAGTTATTACTGTAAAGTCTATGAATCTGTAAAATGCAAAATAATAACAACAAAGAGTTGTACAAGTCCGGACTTGAATTTAACAATCATTATGACTCACCAGAAAGCCTACAGCAGCTGTACAGAGTTATATCGAGTCGTCAATAAATATATAAAACAATAAGTCTACAAGGAGCATCTCAGTGCTAAGCTCAATATTCTGACTAAAAGTTTGTAAACAATTATTGTATGAAACAGCTCAATCGATAATGCAGTCCTATAGGTATTAGTCTAAAGTCTATTTTAAGGGGTTAGGTACAGCTTACAGCAGTAAAATTTTGGAATTATTCATCATTTTTTTCCTCCATTATTGTATCTTGCACAATAATGGAAATTAGTACATATGAAACATTATCCTTCTGCTATATGGAAAAAAAAAAAAAAAGATTAAAAAAATTATATATATAATAAGTATAACTATACATGATTGTAACCTACCTACTTGCTCATGTAACGCTTTGAGTATATCCTCACAAGTTAAATATTTAGGCATTATTATTGACCAACATTTAAAATGGGACAAGCATATTTCCTTTCTGTGTAACAGATTGCGTAAAACAATCCACAAATTTTCCATTCTACGCTCTTATTTACCTGTTTATGTTCTGCGTACTGTGTACTTAGCTCTGTTTCAATCAATAATTCAGTATGGTATTTTAGGTTGGGGAGGAATGGCAAAATCGACTCTCCGTCCTTTAAATCTGCTCCAAAAAAGAATTATCAAAATTTGTCTATATAAACCTTTTGATTACCCAACAAAATTAATTTTTCAGGAATTTGGCGTATCAAATCTAGAACAAATTTATAAACAAAAATTGCTGATTTACTTCCATAAAAACCACAATAAATTTAAATATGATCCTCATGAATACCAGACGAGACAAAACTACAGTTTCTTTCTAAATACTCCCAAATGCCACACAACTGCTGGATTAAAACACAGCAGAAATTTTGGACCCAAAATATATAATACATTAATTAGAGCTTACCCTGAGCTAAGTACACTTAACACACATAGATTTAAGAAACAAATCAGATTAATTATTTAATTGTTTAAGCCAATTGAGTTAAAATTGTTACTCTAATATTCATGTACTTCTGTATTTTCTATTTGTATATAGACCCTGTTATTACATGCTGTATGTATTTTACCATTTATTAATGTGATTGTGCTCAATGAACTCTCGTAATTTTGTGATATATTTTGTATAACTGATCTGAACTGCGCCCGAGCACGAGCTTCTGCTCTTTCGGGCTGCAATGCCTAATGTAGCTCAAGTGTATAGTATTAATAAATATTATTATTATTATTATTATTATTATTATATATTATTTTAAATTCAAAATGGTGGTAGTTCTCTGTGCAGTGATTAAGAGTTTCCCTCATAACTAAAAAACTATCCAAAGTTTTGTGATGAATTTTTTTATGTATAGGGGAGAGTCGGGTAGTATCAGACACCGGGTAATATCGGACAGTGAGCTTCTTTCATCTACCACACGATGATAGTACCTGATTGACATGGTTACGTTTCTGTGATGTCGCATAGAGAAACGTAACCATGTCATTCAGATACTATCATATGGTGGTAAATGAAAGAAACGCACTGTCCGATATTACCCGATGTCCGATACTACCCGACTCTCCCCTATTCATACATGTCATATCTACAATATGATGCAAAATCACTTCTCTACTTTTGATAGATTGTCTGATAAAAAATTCTTTTAAAAGAAATGGTCAGATATCAGTATAATCTTCTAACATAAAAAAATATTATTTACTGAGGAATGCAATTCAAAGAGTATAATATTGTAAACATGAGTTTCAGCAATAAAATAAAAGAGAGATAACATAAAAAAAGTTAACAAGTTTATGAGTTATGAGGGAAATGCTTCATCACTGCACAGTGAACTGCCATCATTTTGAATTTTGAAAGAAAATATATAAATAATTTTTTGTATTGTAAAAATATTTTTTTTTTCATGCAGCAGAAGGACAGTGTTTTACACATACCAATTTTCAAGATACAGTAATGGAGGAAAAAAATGTTCAATATTTCCAAATTTTTTACTGCTGTAAGCTGTATCTAACCCTTTAAAGTAAATGCACAAGTCCAAATTTTAATCCAGACCCTTCTCCGTTTCAAGGTACTTTGCCATTTCAACCGTAGTTCACTCCAGACGGAGCTAGCCCAACTTACTGTTCAATGGGGGGATTCAAACCCACTCCATTTCACTAGTAAGAAGCTAACCCTTCAAGAGCGAACTACAGTCAACTCAAGCATGTCTACCTAAGCCACAAGTAATCCACCGAGGTCTATTGTAATCTGATAAACTAGGTACTGTCCCATTTCAACCGTAGTTCGCCCCAGAAGCAGCTAGCCAGCTTACGTTCAATGGGGGGATTCAAACCCACTCCATGTCACTAGTAAGAAGCTAGCCCTTCAAGAGCGAACTACAGCCAACTCAGGCACGTCTACCTAAGCCACAAGTAATCTATCGAGGTCTATTGTAATCTGATAAACTTGATATGAATTTGGGAAAGAATTTAACTTACATTTCAGTTGTCATTCCTTCGCAATAAGATTGAGTGTAAAGTAATTTCTCAAGTAAAATGACTTAAAAAAAAATCACTCCAAGTCTTTTATAAAACCTGGCTTAATTTTTAAATATGTATGCAACATTAGAGTCGTTACTGCAGCTGTCCAAGTATCAGTGTCAAGTCGTGAATTATTTGTCAAAGCAACACCTAAAGAAAGTACTGTAAGCCTACAATTCCATATGGATTTAATTATTAATATTTATACACGATATAATTCAATAATAGTTTATATTTTCAGTCAAAACACTTATCAGTATGTGAAGTCAGAAAATAATTCTGTTACATCATATTATAATTAAAAGGTCACAAATATTTTCGACTTATATAAAAAGTCATCTTCAGGTGAATCCTTAAGCAAACAATTTTGAAATTAGGTGAGGGACTAATCAGGGACATGTTGATCTAGTAGTTGAATGCACATGCAGGCATTTTACAAATATATAGTTGTCATGACTCTGAGGTTAAATGGTTCACATACAAAATAAAACACTTATTTACATAAATAACTGAAATCTCTCATTTGCGTGTATATGAGACTATTGGCATCTATGGCCTAATGTTAAAAACTTGTGCAGTCAAGTATATAAGTCGAAAATATTTGTGACCTTTTAATTATAATATGATGTAACATAATTATTTTCTGACTTCACATACTGATAAGCGTTTTGACTGAAAATATAATGTGACAGCGACGTGAGATTCGAACTCACGACCAGCGTCCCGCAAGAAAGCAGATCGCGCGGAGCACGGAGGAATGGCGCGCGGCGAAGAGGGGAAAGGGCCAACGCGGCGAGAGAGTGGAGCGAGAGTGCGCGCGCATCTGGTGCTGGTAGAGAGGAGAGGGCTCTGGCTTTTTCTGGAGTGCCATCTCTAGAGACGCGTGGAACCTTCGAGGCTACGTCGCTGTGGTTATAAATTACGGACGCGAAGGAACGACAGCAGTTTCCAGTTTTCAGTGATTCAGTCAGTGAGAAAGCCAGAGCAAGGAAGCCAGTCTTGTGCACCGGAGTTCGACTCGAGTGTGCATCCGCAACTGCGTCAGCAGCCGAAGGCCTGAGTTCGAGTGCAGCGGACCGCAGTTGGAGGGACCTGAGTTCGAGTGCAGTGGACCGCAGTTGGAGGGACCCGAGTTCGAGTACAGTGAACTGTCTCTGAAGGTCTGTGGTTCGAGATACTGTGAACTCGAGTGACTGAGATAGAAGAACTGTGAACTGAGAACTGGTAGTTCTGATTTGTAAATAGTGCTTTGTAAATATTAGTTAAGATTAACAGTTCATTGTTGTTCGTACTAGTCCAAGTAAATTGTCATTGTCGTCGGTGGAGTGCTATAACGAATACTGTGTTAAGTGAAAATCCAATTGTTGACGAGAGCGTTTAAGGCGAATTGTAGAAAGGAATTATTGTTGTGGCGAATAAATTACATTGTTGTTACTAATAAAATTCACAATAAACTATTATTGAATTATACTTCATAACACTTTTCTGAAACAATATGACCTTTAAATTTATACACGAGCTCAGTTGGTAATATATCTTTATAACTTAAAGATTAATGAATTAAATACTATTATAGTCACGATCATGCTATGGTATGAAAGAAAAATTTCACAACCTCGAGCGGGAATCGAACCTGCGACTTCCTGTTCTCCGGTCAGGCGCTCTACCACTGAGCTATCGAGTTCGTCTCATGCCAAAGGCGTCTTTCATACCATGGCATGATCGTGACTATAATAGTATTTAATTCATTAATATGTCACATCAACGGACGTATATACGTCACCCAAACATCGTAAGATGAAGATTAAAGATTAAGTTACTTTTTATGTGAATTCAGCAAAAAGAAACCACTGCGGTGTTGTACAAGTCCTGGCATGAATTTAGCAACAACTATGGAGAACTAGAGTCCCTATTACAACTCTCCATGCGTCAGGATGAACTCGTCATAGATTATTCATCACCACTATAGCGATACAAACATGAGTCATGCATGGAATTAGGACCTTATTTACACTAAAATTAAGTCGTCATTCCTGATCTATAATTATGGGGAGTAAATAAGTTTTCGTACAATACCACTAATCTAAATTACTATCTGTGTTGTGTATGTCCTCGCATGAATATATAAATTATTATGCAAGACAAGGGACCCCACTGCAACTCTTCAATTATTTATAGGCAGTCATCAAGCACTATTGTACTCCAGTACACTGAAAGAAATATTACTATCTAACAAAACGAAGCTTCTAAAATATTTGGATAATAATTTTTTCCTACACTACATCTCTTTTCCCTGCCTTCTATGAATGAGTACAAGAAATTTATTATGAAAGATCATTAGGCAGAGCACTATCAGTCTTGTATACATCCTGGTATTAATTTAGAATCCATTATACAAAAACAGGAGGCCAGTTCCAGCTGTCCAATTCTCTTTATGAAGTCGTCAAATTTTTTTTCAGTAAGCATTAGCAACCATGGAAATCTAATAGATCTTACTTACTTACTTACTTACTTACTTACTTACAAATGGCTTTTAAGGAACCCGAAGGTTCATTGCCGCCCTCACATAAGCCCGCCAGCAGTCCCTATCCTGTGCAAGATTAATCCAGTCTCTATCATCATACCCCACCTCCCTCAAATCCATTTTAATATTATCCTCCCATCTATGTCTCGGCCTCCCTAAAGGTCTTTTTCCCTCCGTTCTCCCAACTAACACTCTATATACATTTCTGGATTCGCCCATACGTGCTACATGCCCTGCCCATCTCAAACGTCTGGATTTAATGTCCCTAATTATGTCAGGTGAAGAATACAATGCGTGCAGTTCTGTGTTGTGTAACTTTCTCCATTCTCCTGTAACTTCATCCCTCTTAGCCCCAAATATTTTCCTAAGCACCTTATTCTCAAACACACTTAATCTCTGTTCCTCTCTCAAAGTGAGAGTCCAAGTTTCACGACCATAAGAAACAACCGATAATATAACTGTTTTATAAATTCTAACTTTCAGATTTTTTGACAGCAGACTGGATGATAAAAGCTTCTTAACCGAATAATAACAGGCATTTCCCATATTTATTCTGTGTTTAATTTCCTCCCGAGTATCATTTATATTTGTTACTGTTGCTCCAAGGTATTTGAACTTCTCCACCTCTTCAAAAGATAAATTTCCAATTTTTTTTTATTTCCATTTCGTACAGTATTCTGGTCACGAAACATAATCATATACTTTGTCTTTTCGGGATTTACTTCCAAACCTATCTCTTTACTTGCTTCCAGTAAAATTTCCGTGTTTTCCGTAATAGTTTGTGGATTTTCTCCTAACATATTCACGTCATCTGCATAGACAAGAAGCTGATGTAACCCGTTCAATTCCAAACCCCGCCTGTCATCCTGAACTTTCCTAATGGCATATTCTAGCGCGAAGTTAAAAAGTAAAGGTGATAGTGCATCTCCCTGCTTTAGCCCGCAGTGAATTGGAAAAGAATCAGATAGAAACTGATCTATACGGACTCTGCTGTATGTTTCACTGAGACACATTTTAATTAATCGAACTAGTTTCTTGGGAATACCAAATTCAATAAGAATATCATATAATACTTCCCTCTTAACCGAGTCATATGCCTTTTTGAAATCTATGAATAACTGATATACTGTACCCTTATACTCTCATTTTTTCTCCATTATCTGTCGAATACAAAAAATCTGATCAATAGTCGATCTATTACGCCGAAAACCGCACTGATGATCCCCAATAATTTCATCTACGTACGGAGTTAATCTTCTCAAAAGAATATTGGACAAAATTTTGTACGACGTCAACAAAAGTGATATTCCTCGAAAGTTACCACAGTTGGTTTTGTCCCCCTTTTTAAAAATAGATACAATTATGAACTCCTTCCATTGTTGTGGTACAATTTCCTTTTCCCAAATAGCAAGTACAAGTTTATAAATTTCGCTATATAATGCACTTCCACCCTCTTGTATTAATTCTGCTGGAATTTGATCGATACCTGGAGACTTGTACTTTTTCAGATTTTCTATCGCAATTTCGACTTCTGAAAGCGTGGGTTCGGGTATAAATGGCTCAACAGTTTGTATTTCAATTTCGTCCCGATCATTTCTATTTGGCCTATGTACATTTAGTAGTTGCGCAAAATAGTTTTTCCAGCTGTTTAGGATTGATGGAGAATCTGCAAGCAAGTCACCATTCTCATCCTTGATCACGTTTACCCTTGGCTGATATCCGTTCTTAAATGCTATGAAATTCGAAAAAAATATTCTACATCTCACTTGTAATTCCTGCCCTATACCTAGGAATGGAAATTCATTTATCAAGTAAATCTCTATATAACACCATTGTCAATTTGCATAAAGCCGGGTTCAGTTTATTCCACATTAATGCAACACTAGAGTTCCTATTGCAGCCATGCAAGTGTGAGAATAAAGTCGCCAATTACTCTCCAAAGCAAAAACACTTAACAAAGCACTTCTCTGACATACAATTGTAATTTTTTTCAATATCAAACTTTTAAGAATCGGCTCAGTCGGTAATGCAGCTTTAATAGTTATAGGTCAAGTCGTTTTTATGTAAAGTCAGCACAAAAAGGCACTGTCAGTGTTGTATAAGTCCTGACATGAATTTAACAATCACTATACAGAACTACAATCCCTATTGCAACTGTCCATGTTCACTAACATGTCGTCAAAGATTTTTCAACACCACTTCACCTACACAGACATGAAAATGCATAGTTCTTGCATCAAATTTGAAAAATATTTATCCTATTACACTCAAGTTGTCATTCCTACCCTGTAAGTAGCAGCATAAAGTAAGTTATTTTCAAATATAAATAACTTAAAAACTGCCAGTGCTGTGCAATTGTGAGAATAAAGTCGTCAATTACTTTCCAAAGGAAATTCAAAAACAAGCTCCGGCAAATCTGTTCATGATGGAAGCCTCACAAAGAACAACCTGGATACCCCCAGTGTGCGCTAATGAACGGTTGAAAACTCAAATAACACCAATAACTAAAATCAGTAATAATTTGGAAACACTAAATGTTCAAAATGAAATAGAAATTATCGCTAAACATATAAACCCACTAGATTTCATTCCTATCAATATCAATCTAACTGTTCCAGACAATCTTAAAAAGAGTGAATCAAATTTAACAATGTTCAAATGCTATACTCTTAGAATGCTGAATGTAAAATACCCAGAAGATCAATGGTTATGAGTATTCACTCACGGATCTAAAATAGAAGACAAGAGTGTAGGCGCTGGAATACTTTGCAGACATTTCTCACACTACACTTCAGTGGCTAGATACAATAGCAATTATGATGTAGAAACAGAAGCCATTTATATACCTCCACAAAACGTAATTTACAAATCACATTAATTCGAAAGAGCAGTTATATTTGTAGACTCGAAGGCTGCCATTCAAGCAATATCCTCAAACAATAAACCCCCACTCTACTAGAATAAAAGAAATTGAACATAACTTACAACATCTAGAAAAATTAAAGAAAATTATTGTATTCCAGTGGATTCCTGTCAATGTCAGGATTGAAGGCAAGGCAAAGGCAGATGTGTTAGCTAAAAGAGGCACTAAGGTCTGCATAGGAACTCAGCCCCCGACGATCAAATCAGCAGTCAGAAAATTCATCGCAAGGGAATTCTCTCAATTTACGAAAGAGGAGATGTGAGAGAAAATAACAGAACTAGGGGGGGTGGGGTTTAAGGAAGCAGTGGCAGCCTTTAAACTGGGTATGGGATACTACTGCCTAGCTGCACATCTTGGTAAAATAAAAATATATGAGATAGAATAGTGCACCATCTGTAAGCAGTCTGGGTAGGTAATGGACTCGGACCACCTCCTTCATTGTGCAGGGCTCGATACAGTGCAGCAAAGTCCAGGAATTTTATCAGCTGTTTACTGGTCTACCAGGAGCAAAACGAATTAATTTCTCAATTTCTCCTTATCGTTTATATTTCAATTTGATGATCTGCTTCTTATCAATGTTTCATTTTGTGTTTCTGTATATGTTACAATATTTTAATGTTCATTATGAAATGACATTCCATTTATAATGAATTAAATTCCATTTAAAGAACTATACCTATGATACAACAAAAACAAGAACAAGAACAATTTTCCAAAGCAAAAACACCTAACAAAGCATTTCATACCTACAGTACTAATTTTTGTTCCCAATTCTATACATTTACTGAAATACGTACTGAAATCAGAAGTAAACACTGAAATACTAAAACAACTGTCTTTAGAGACAACTAATATTAGGTACCCTCCACAAAACTGGCTTCATTTATACACTGACGGATCCTTGATCTCCAGAGAACAAGGTGCCTGTGCAGGTGTTACGTGCTGTCTCTTCTCACTTTATAGATCTCTTGGGTATGGAACAACAAGTTTTGATGGAGAAATCATTGCAATAAGTGAAAGTCTCAGGAATCTTCTATGCCATATCAATAAATTTAAGAATGCAGTTATATTGTCAGACTCCAAAGCAGCTATTCTATCAATTGTCTCTAAACACACACCTTCCTCTCAAACAGTAGAGATAACTAAAATGCCCTCTCAATTAATATCACTCAATAAAAGAATTGTATTCCAATGGATACCATCACATTGTGGAATCCTGGGAAACGAGAATGCGCATGCTTTAGCAAAGAAGGGCAGCACTGCTACTTACAGACCTGTTACTAAATCTACGTATTAATCTGTGAAAAGATTTATTAAATCTACATACTTAGACTTCAACAAACAAAATTTGATAACACAATCTCAAGGGAAAAAATGGAACTCTCTGCATCATAATCCACAGTTAATTCCCGATTTACCAAGAAAATCGTCTGTAGCTGCATTTAGATTGGCAACAGGCCAAACACCTGCATAGAATTGGAATATATCAGTCCCCTAACTGCCCATTGTGCAACTCAAACTAAGAAATGGATTCGGAACACCTCAAAATCTGTGCTTCAGTGGCTGGCCATGAAAATATCTTTGAAAAATATTGGAGTGCAAGAGGTCAAAAGACTTTATTGTCAAACGCCTGGCATTAGAAAACAACAACATTTATGGAATAGTTCAGTCGGTAAAGCACTTTTATGGGTTGAAAATTAATTAATATTATATGAAGTAGGTTGTGTCTGCTAAAATATATGCTATTCTGCTTTGCGTGTATTTTGAGATGCAGAGCATTCTTTTCAGGTAGGCTGCTTTGACTCTCTCCAGCCGTTTGAGATTTGAGTACGTGAGGTGGTTCCATATCAGTTGTATTGCGTATGTGGCAATGGGCGCAATCTTTATGTTGAAAAGCCTCAGGGCTGTCGTAACTGATAGTAGGCTCAGTTTCTTTATCTCGAAGGTCGCTTTCATTGCTCTTACTGCTCCGTCTTCAATGTGCTTGGAAAAGGTGTGGTGGCCTGTCACTTGTAGTGTATGTCCTAGGTATTTGTAGCTTTTGACTATTTCCAGTTCTTGTCCTCCGCAAGTGAATCTATCAGTGTTTGCCAAGGGTCCTCCTCTTCTGAACTTCATGACTTTCGTCTTGTCCCTGTTTATGACTAGGTCATTTTCCTCAGACCACTCTTCCAGTTTGTTAATAGCTTCTTGCAGGGGTTCTCTTCTTTCCGATATCAGGATCATGTCATTGGCATATAGCCACATCCTCACTTCTTCCCATGCTTCATTTTGTGTGCCTAACCAAGGATACCACAGCCCCACCAACGGATGTCAGTGCACCATATGTGGAGGACCCTGTGATACATATCACATTATCGAACGCAAAGAAAGAACATTGACACTATCCCACTATGCAATCGATGCTAACTTTCCTTAATTGTACTTATGTACACTTACTTACTTACTTACAATTGGCTTTTAAGGAACCCGAAGGTTCATTGCCGCCCTCACATAAGCCCGCCATCGGTCCCTATCCTGTGCAAGATTAATCCAGTCTCTATCATCATACCCCACCTCCCTCAAATCCATTTTAATATTATCCTCCCATCTACGTCTCTCCCTCCCTAAAGGTTTTTTTCCTCCGGTCTCCCAACTAACACTATATGCATTTCTGGATTCGCCCATACGTGCTACATGCCCTGCCCATCTCAAACGTCTGGATTTAATGTTCCTAATTATGTCAGGTGAAGAATACAATGTGTGCAGTTCTGCGTTGTGTAACTTTCTCCATTCTCCTATAACTTCATCCCGCTTAGCCCCAAATATTTTCCTAAGAACCTTATTCTCAAACACCCTTAACCTATGTTCCTCTCTCAGAGTGAGAGTCCAAGTTTCACAACCATACACAAGAACCGGTAATATAACTGTTTTATAAATTCTAACTTTCAGATTTTTGGACAGCAGACTGGATGATAAGAGATTCTCAACTAAATAATAACACGCATTTCCCATATTTATTCTGCGTTTAATTTCCTCCCGAGTGTCATTTATATTTGTTACTGTTGCTCCAAGATATTTGAATTTTTCCACCTCTTCGAAGGATAAATCTCCAATTTTTATATTTCCATTTCATACAATATTCTGGTCACGAGACATAATCATATACTTTGTCTTTTCGGGATTTACTTCCAAACCGATCGCTTTGCTTGCTTCAAGTAAAATTTCCGTGTTTTCCCTAATGGTTTGTGTATTTTCTCCTAACATATTCACGTCATCCGCATAGACAAGAAGCTGATGTAACCCGTTCAATTCCAAACCCTGCCTGTTATCCTGAACTTTCCTAATGGCATATTCTAAAGCGAAGTTAAAAAGTAAAGGTGATAGTGCATCTCCCTGCTTTAGCCCGCAGTGAATTGGAAAAGCATCAGATAGAAACTGACCTATACGGACTCTGCTGTATGTTTCACTGAGACACATTTTAATTAATCGAACTAGTTTCTTGGGAATACCAAATTCAATAAGAATATCATATAATACTTCCCTCTTAACCGAGTCACACCCTCTTAACGCAGTGTGTTTAATAAATATATTATTAATTAATATTTTATATAAATGACCAAACAAATGCACTGTTAGAGTTGTGCAATTCCAACAAGAAATTAGCAATCGCTATTCAGAACTAGAATCCCTATTCCATCTCTCCATGTCTCACTATGATATCATCCTACATTTTCAACACCACTACACTTATACACACATGAGAATGTAATAAATCTTAATGCAATTTGGAGAATATTTATACTACACACAAGTTGCCATTCCTCTCCTGTAAATATGACCATAAAATAAGTTATGAAACACCAATCCTCCAAAAAACTGTCAGTGTTGTGTGCTTCCTGACATGAATTTAAAAATCCTTATGAAAGACTAGACCCATATTGCAGTTTACCAAGCGTCACTATCAAGTCAACAAAAATTGCTCAACACCACTTAACCTAACAAGCATTGCAATGTGATTAGCTCTAGGCCACTTTCAAATTGGAGAAAATTATCCTACTCCTCAGATGTAAATGCTACCCTACAAGAAGAATTGTAATGTAATTTATTATGAAAAACAAATACCAAAAGCACTATCAGTCTTGTGTCAGACCTACATGAATTTAGTAATTCATATGAAAGTCTAGAAACCCTATTAATGTTGAACATCAGTACACTTAAGCAAGCATGGGAATCTAATAAATCTTGTTTGAAATTGGAAAACAATTTTCACCACTAGTTCAAGAGATTTTTCTGCCCTCTAAGTATGAATACCATTAATTCATTATGAAACACAATTTGACAAAGCACTTTCAGTATTGTATGCATCATGATATTACCCTAGAAATCATTCTACAGAAATAGAAACCCTGTTCCACCCGGCTATGTCTCTGCATCAAGTCCCTAAAAATTATTCAACACCAGTAAATGTAAGCAACCATGGCAATTTAATAGATCTTTCTACGAATTTAAAAAAATTTAACCCACACTTCAGTTGTCATTCGAGCCCTATCAGTATGAGTGTATAGTCATTTGTTATGTAAAATTATTTTAAAACAGTACAGTGAGTGCAGTATAAACACTGGCTTCAATTTTGAAAAATTTTCCAACACTAGAGTCATTATTTCAACTGTCCAACTATGAGAATAAAATCATCAATTACGTTTCAATGGAAAAACACCTATAAAAGCATGACAGAACTACAATTCTAAATTCTTTCCAATTGTAAACAATGATGCAAGAGCTAAGTCGGTAATGCAGTTTTATGAACTGTAGATTTTGTCATTTTGTATGAAAAATGAGCAAACAAGAGCACTGTCAGTGTTGTATAAGTCCTGTCAAGAAATTAGCAATCACTATACAGAACTAGAATCCCTATTCCATCTGTCCATGTGTTACTATGATGTCATCAAATAATTTTTAACGCAACTACATCTATGTAGATATCAGAATGTAATAAATCTTGCATCAAATTTGGAGAATATTTATATCACACTCAAGTCGTCATTCCTGCTCAGTAAGTTGGAGCGTAAACTTAGTTATTATCAAAAATTAATAAGCTAAAATCTGTCCGTGCTGTACAAGTCCTGTCATGAATTTTGCAATTGTTATCCAACACACGATCCTAATTATTGCAGTTTATCAAGTGTTAGTATCAAGTCGTCAAACAATCTTGAACATCTGTCAAGATAAGCATAGAAATATAAAAGATTCTGCTATGAAATTGGTTTAAATTATTCTACATTTCAGTTGTCATTCCTGTTCTATAAGGAGCAGTGTAAATTCACTTCTCATGTATAGCTCTTTAAAAGAGCATTGTCAATGCTGTATCAAGCCCAACTTAGTTTTTTTTTTCCATTTTAATGCAACACTAGAATCCTTATTGCAGCTGTCCAACTATGAGAATAAAGTCGTCAAATACTTTCCAAAGCAAAAACGCTTAACCAAACATTTCAGACCTACGATTCTATGTTTTTCACAATTGTAAACTTTTATGAAATAACTCAGTCATTAAAGCAGTTTTATGGGTTACAGATTAAGTCATATTATATAAAATCAGCAAACTAAAGAATTGTCAGTTTGTATAAGTCCTGGCAAGGAACTAGCAATCACTAATCAGGACTAGAATCCCTATTGCATCTGTCCATGTGTCACTATGATGTCGTCAAATATTTTTCAACAGCACTACAGCTGCACACAAATGATACTGTAAAAAATCCCACATGCAATTTGGAGAATATTTATACTACACTCAAGTTGTCATTCCTGCCCTGAAATATGAGCCTAATGTAAGTTTTTATATAAAACGAACAAGCTAAATAACTGTGAGTGTTGTGGAAGTCCTGGCATGATTTCAGCAATCCTTATGAAAAACTAGACTCCTTTATGCAAATTAAGCTTTCAGGAATAACTCCCTGTAAAGTTAATTTGAATAATTTCGAGGGAAAAATTGTTTTGGGGCCAGGTATCGAACCCGGGACCTTTGGTTAAACGTACCACCACTCTCCCACTGAGCTACCCGGGAACTCTACCCAACACCGATCCAATTTTTCCCTCTTTATCCACAGACCTCAAAGTGGGCTGACAACAGTCAAGCAACCAACATTTGAGTGCACACTAACTCTGTGTGACTTTAAATTGTGGTTTTATGTTACGTACAGTGACGTGTATTATGCAAATTAAGCTTTCAGGAATAACTCTCTGTAAAGTTAATTTGAATAATTTCGAGGGAAAAATTGTTCTGGGGCTGGGTATCGAACCCGGGACCTTTGGTTAAACGTACCAATGCTCTCCCACTCAGCTACCCGGGAACTCTACCCGACACCGATCCAACTCCTTTTGCTGTTTACCGAGTGTCAGTATGAAGTTGTCAAAAATTGCTCAACACTACTTAACCTAACAAGCATTGTAATGTGATTAGCTCTAGGCCACTTTCAAATTGGAGAAAATTATCCTACTCCTCACATGTAAATGCTACCCTAAAAGAAGAACTGTTGTTGTTTTCTAATGCCAGGCGTTTGACAATAAAGTCATTTGACTTCTTGCACTCCAATATTTTTCAAAGATATTATCATGGCCAGCCACTGAAGCACAGATTTTGAGGTGTTCCGAATCCATTTCTTGATTTGAGTTTCACAATGGGCAGTTAGGGGACTGATATATTCCAATTCTATGCAGGTATTTGGCCAAACAATCATGGCCTGTTGCCAATCTAAATGCAGCTACAGACGATTTTCGTGGTAAATCGGGAATTAACTGTGGATTATGATGCAGAGAGTTCCATTTTTTCCCTTTAGATTGTGTTATCAAATTTTGTTTGTTGAAGTCTAAGTATGTAGATTTAATAAATCTTTTCACAGAGTAATACGTAGAATTAGTAACAGGTCTGTAAGTAGCAGTGGTGCTCTTCTTTGCTAAAGCATCCGCATTCTCGTTTCCCAGGATTCCACAATGGGATAGTATCCATTGGAATACAATTATTTTATTGAGTGATATTAATTGAGAGAGCATTTTAGTTATTTCTGCTGTTTGAGATGAAGGTGTGTGTTTAGAGACTATTGATAGAATAGCTGCTTTGGAGTCTGACAATATAACTGCATTCTTAAATTTATTGATGTGGCATAGAAGATTCCTGAGACTTTCACTTATTGCAATGATTTCACCATCAAAACTTGTTGTTCCATATCCAAGAGATCTATAAAGTGAGAAGAGACAGCACGTAACACCTGCACTGGCACCTTGTTCTCTGGAGATCAAAGATCCGTCAGTGTATAAATGAAGCCAGTTTTGTGGAGGGTACCTACTATTAATTGTCTCTAAAGACAATTGTTTCATTATTTCAGTGCTTACTTCTGATTTCAGTATTTCTTCTGTTAAATTTAGATTATATTCTATATTTAATAGAGTTAAAGGGTTTGGTTTAATGTGTAAGTTTTCTTTTAAATTCGGGATATTGATTTTATGCTTTAATTCTTGAACCATGGATATGAAACTTTTTTGAGTTTTCAATCTACAGAGAGGACTGTATGACTGCCAATTGTTTCTTGGTAATCTGATAAGTTTTTTCATATTGAATCAGTGCTTTTTCTTCTATTGTCATTTTGATGCTGTTAATATTAGTGAGGAATCTCTATCCGGTCCTCTGACTGAACTCTTACTTTCTTCGACCCCGACAGCATTAGAGCATTCGAGGCCTAGGGGTTCATTTCACTTTCCTTCCTCCTCTTTCTACTTTTCTGTTCCTAGTGCTGACCTGCTATGGCACTAAAATCGTCCTCCAGTGGCTTAAGGAGGGAAAGCTGGTGATCAACAAGATCTCCCAGCTAGGTCCAATGGACCCGTCGACCAACAGCAGGTGTCGTCCTCCAGACATTCTGGGGGTTGTGTGTGAATGAAGTAGCCACCAAAACGTTAAAATATGGTGTTCACTTAAATCGGCTACAACTTGCCATTTTCACTCCAATATGAGCCTAATGTAAGTTTTTATATAAAACCAACAAGCGAAATAACTGTCAGTGTTGTGAACAGTCTGGCATGATTTCAGCAATCTTTATGAAAGACTAGACTCCTTTTGCTGTTTACAGAGTGTTACTATCAAGTCAACAAAATTGCTCAACACTACTTAACCTAACAAGCATTGCAATGTGATTAGCTCTAGGCCAGTTTCAAATTGGAGAAAATTATCCTATTCCTCACATGTAAATGCTACCCTACAAGAAGAACTGTAATGTAATTTATTATGAAAAACAAATACCAAAAGCACTATCAGTCTTGTGTCAGACTTATATGAATTTAGCAATTCATATGAAAGTCTAGAATCCCTATTAATGTTGAACACCAGTACACTTAAACAAGCATGGGAATCTAATAAATCTTGTTTTAACTTGGAAAACAATTTTCACCACCAGTTCAAGAGATTTTTCTGCCCTCTAAGTATGAATACTGCATGACTCTATTAACAGACAACAACTATATTCTGCTATGTATGAGCTAAAGATCCCATCTAAATTGAACAGGCTAGTCCAGATGACGATGAAAAACACAATGTGCCAAGTCAAAATTCAGAATACCCTCACAGATGAGTTTGAAGCAACCAGTGGGCTAAGACAAGGGGATGCACTGGCGTGCATGCTGTTCAACATTGCACTGGAAAAGGTTATAAGAGATTCAGAAATACAAACAACGAATACGATTTATTATAAATCAGTACAACTCCTAGCCTATGCAGATGACATCGATATTGCTGCTAGAACAAGAACAGCACTGATAGATGCATTTAACTCTCTACTGGACGCAGCAAAGAGGATGGGACTACAAGTGAATGAAAGTACATTATATCTAACCCAAATAGAGCTCGTGGTGCAGATGATTTCTTGGAGATTGGGAACTATAAATTTGATCGAGTAACTAATTTTAGTTATTTGGGCTCTATAGTTAGTCAGGATAATGATATGAGCCTTGAAATTGGTAAAAGGATCTTCCTCGCTAATAGAAAAAAAAATGTTATATTTTCTTTAACGACGCTCGCAACTGCAGAGGTTACATCAGCGTCGCCGGATGTGCTGGAATTTTGTCCCGCAGGAGTTCTTTTACATGCCAGTAAATCTACTGACATAAGCCTGTCGCATTTAAGCACTCTTAAATGCCATCAACCTGGCCCGGGATCGAACCCGCACCCTTGGACATAGAAGGCCAGCGCTATACCAACTCGCCAACCAGGTCGACTCGCTAGTAGATGCTACTATGGTCTAGTGAGACATATTAGATCTAAAATATTAACCCCCCAAAGCAAAATTAGGATATATAAAACTTTGATAAGACCAGTCCTCACTTATGCCTCAGAAGCCTGGGCAGTGACAACAAAGGATATACATAGATTAAACATTTTTGAACGGAAGGTTTTAAGGTCGATCTTTGGGCCAGTCAATGTAGATAACGAATGGAGAGCCCGGTATAATCATGAATTATATGAACTGTTCAGTGAACCCAATATAACATCTTTTATAAAAATGGGACGCCTGAGATGGGCTGGTCATATAATGAGATTAGAGGACTCGAGACCAGCCATCAGAGTCCTCCGATATGAACCAGGGAGAAGTAGACGAAGAGGAAGACCAAAGGTCAGATGGGAGGATGGCATCAGGGAGGATGCCAGAACTATTGGAGTTAAAAACTGGAAGAGTGTTGCTAGAAATAGGGATGAATGGCGGAAACTCTTATGGACAGCCAGGACCCATGATGGGTTGTCGAGCTAAGGATGATGAAGTATGAATACTATTAATTCATTATGAAACACAATTTGACAAAGCACTTTCAGTCTTGTATGCATCATGGTATTAATCTACAAATCATTCTACAGAAATAGAATCCATGTCTCAGCTGTCCAAGTCACTGCATGAACTCCTTAAACATTATTCAACACCAAAATGTAAGCATGCATGGAAATCTAATACATCTTTCAATTAATTTAAAAAAAAAAAAAATCTACATTTTAGTTGTCATTCCACCCCTCCCGATATGACTGTAGAGTAATTTTTCATGTGAGACTATTTTAAAAAGCACAGTCAGTGCTGTCTAAACCCTGGCGTAAATTCTACAAAATTTTCCGGCACTAGACTCCTTATTGCAACTGTCCAACTATGAGAATGAAGTCGTCAAGAAATTTTCAAGGCAACAACACATAAAAAATGAATGAGAGAAATAAAATTCTAAATTATTTCGAATTGGAAATGTTTATGCATGTACTAAGTCGGTAATGGAGCTTAATATATTGCAAATTTTGTGATTTTGTATGTAAAAAAAATTAACAAAAGCACCATCCGTGTTCTGTATCTCCTGGCAACAATTTGCTATCAATATACAGAACTGGAGTTCCTATTGTAGCTGTCCATGTGTCACTATGAAGTCGTCATAGATTTTTCAAAACCACTACAGCCTTAGGGAGATGTAAGTGAAATAAATCTTGCAAGGAATTCAGTTGTCATTGCTGCCCTGTAAGGTTGGTTGTAAATCAAGTTATTGTGGTAAATCACAAACCTAAATAACTCTCGGTGTTGTATGAGTCCTGGCATGAATTTAAGAATCATTATGCAACACCAGAGCTCTCCTATTGCAGTTTACCAAGTGCCACTATCAGCTGATCGCCCTGGTCAACCTGGATTGTGTGTTGATCCCTGCTTCGGAATTTACCACAAATGAAGTAAGGTAGGCCTAATTCGTTTTTCCCTAACAATTTCAATACACGATCACATAACAAACAAAAATAAATGTGACGCGTAAATGTGTCAAATGGCACTGGTAATGGAAATATTAATGCGGTGCCGGTGACGCGTAAACCTGTCATCAAGATTTCAAACATTGTCTGTACGCCAAAATTTTATATGATGCTAAAAATTATTCATAGACATTATTATATGACAAATAAACACAAAAAACTAATCGGCTCCTGGGGATAGATTTTACAACAATACAGACGGCAGCGAACGTGTTAACATTGTCTTCACCTGAGCAGCTCAAAAAAGAAAAATGGGTTTTTTGATTTTATATTTGTATTTATATTTAAACATTTCAGTTTCATTTACTCTATACTGTAATATAGAAAAAAGAATTTGCAAAATATTGCAAAATGCTCCCTGTGCCTATAAAGACGAACACTGTCCAGAGCCTTCGTTGTTTCAAGATTATGTCCCATTTAAACTATAGTTCGCTCCAGATGCGACTAGTCCAGCTTACCATTCAATGGGGTTTTTGTATCCAGTGCCACAATTACATTCGTTGCAGATATACCTAATGTAGACGCTCTAATACTTGACTTTCGACCCCATTTATATTGATCAGTATTCTCCCTTTAAATCCTAACAACTTAATTTAGATCATTCAAAATTTACACTTTTACAACTCTGTTCTTGATTTTCAGTACAATGTCAATGTTGTATAAAGCTTGGCTAAATTTTTTCCACTTTAATTCAACACTAAAGTCCTTACTAGAGCTGTGCAAGTGTGAGAATAGAGTCATGAATTACTTTCCGAAGCAAAAGCAACTAACAAAGCATTTCAGACCTACAATTCTAATTTCTGTTCCCAATTCTAAACATTGATGAAATAGCGCTGTCGGTAAACCAGTTTTATGGGTTGCAGATTAAGTAATATTTTACTTAAAATCAACAAAAAGAAGCACCGTCAGTGTTGTATAAGTCCTGGCAAGAAATTAGCAATCACTATTCACAACAAGAATCTCTATTGCATCTATCCATGTATCACTATGATATTTTTCAACACAACACCACTACACCTATACACATATGAGAATGTAATAAATCTTGCTGCAATTTGGAGAATATTTATACTACACACAAGTTGTCATTCCTGCACTGTAAATATGAGCCTAAAATAAGTTATTATGAAAGAACAATCAGCTAAATAACTGTCAGTGTTGTGCAAGTTCTGGCATGAATTTAACAATCTTTATGAAAGACTAGACTCCTTTTGCAGTTTACCAGTATCAAGTAGAAAAAAATTGCTCAACAACACTTAACCTAACGAGCATTGCAATGTTATTAGTTCTACTTTCAATTTGGAGAAAATTATTCTACTTGTCAGATGCATTTCCGACCCTACAAGGAGAAGCGCAATGTAATTTATTATGAAAAACAAATAGCAAAAGCACTGTCAGTCTTGTATCAGATCTGGCTTGAATTTAGCAGTTCGTATGAAAGTCTAGAATCCTTATTATTATTGAATACCAGTACACTTAAGGGGAGAGGATGGTATTTTTTTAATCTTTTTTCCTATTTGGTGTAAATTATTAATTTTTTGTATGTAGAGAGCTCATAGCTGTGGCAACTCAACCAAATAAAAATATTTTGAAAAAAAAAAAATTATTTGGAGGCCCAAATTTGAAAAAAAAATATACCCAATGCAGGATTGCACTAAAACTGATATATCTAAACCGTTTTCAAAGACAGATTCAAACAGTTTTTGCAATGTATTTGCAAAAGTATGTTCTACAAACTGTCTGTAACAGAATTTTGATATTAGTCCCTACGTTTGTAAAATAAACAATTAAAATTTAGTAACAATTTTCTGATTTCCTTTCTTGCAAACAAACGGACGTAGTTTTAAAATGAAATCAATTAACAAAATTTTGTTACAGAGAAAAGTTTCCTAATAGTCTAAAGAATGTGTGTTATAAATTTCTTGCATGTATCTTTAATAGTTCAGAAATTATATCCATTTTGTCTGGCAATGTAGCAAAAAAAAAATGAAGTTACTGGAAACCGATAAAAGCGGTGTGTGATTTAAAAATCCATAGCACAGGAAGTTTAGAAATGACGTCTCAACATCCGATAAGGGCACAAATACCCACAAAATGTTATGCAATGCATTCCACACATATCAAAGGGTATTTTAAAGGAAAAATTTTTTTTGAAAATTTAATTTACCGGAAACAACAATAAAAGTGGGCGAGTGATTTAAAAATCCATAATGCAGGAAGTTTAAAAATGGCGATCCACACATATCACAGAGTATTTTAAAGAATTTTTTTTTTTCAAAATCTAGTCATTTTTCATAAAAAATACCATCCTCTCCCCTTAAGCAAGCATGAAAATATAATAAAACTTGTAACAATTATGGGTAATAATTTTATCCTACCCTACAAGTCTTTTTCCTGCCTTCTGTGTATGAATACAAGAAATTTATTGTGAAAGACCACTAAGCAGAGCACTATCAGACTTGTATACATCCTGGTATTAATTTAGAAATCATTATGCAAAAACAGGTACCCAGATCCAGCTGTCCAATTCTCTGTATGAAATCGTCAAACAATATTGAACATCAATAAGCATAACCAAGCATGCAAATCTAATAGCTTTTACTATGAAATTGGAAAAAAATATTCTACATTACAGTTGTCATTCCCGCCCCATAGAAAGGAGTGGAAATTCGTTTCTTATGTAGAGCTGTGTATAAAAGTGCTGTCAATGTTTCATAAAGCATGGCTTAATTTATTCCACATTAATGTAACACTGAAGTTCTTATTGCAGCTGTGCAAGTGTGGAAATAAAGTCATCAATTACTTTCCAAAGCAAAACCACCTAACAAAGCATTTCTAACCTAGAGTTCTGTTTTTTTTTTCAACTGCAAACTTTTATGAATGAGCTTAGTCGGTAATGCAGCTTTATGAGTTGTAGATCAAGTCATTTTTATGTAAAATCAGCAGAAGAAGGCACATTCAGTGTTGTATAAGTCCTGGCAAGAATTTAGCAATCGCTATACAGAACTACAATCCCTATTGCAGCTGTCCATGTGTCACTAACATGTAGTCAAAAAATTTTCCACACAACTTCATCTATACAAACATGAAAATGCAGTAAGTCTTGTATCAAATTTGGAGAATATTTATACTATATTCAAGTCGACATTCCTCCCCTGTAAGTAGGAGCATAAAGTAAGTTATTATCAAAAATCGATAAGTTAAGAACTGTCAGTGCTGTATAAGTCTTGGCATGAATTTAGCAATCATTATGCAAGACAAGATCCTAAATATTTCAGTTTACCAAGTATCAGTATGAAGTGTTCAATGAACACCAGTCAAGGCAATCAAGGATGGGAATATAACAGATTTTGCCACGAAATTACAAAAAAATATTGTACACTTCAGTTGTCATTCCTTCCCTATGAGATTGATTGTAAAGTCATTTCTCATATAAAATGACTTAAATCATCAATGTCTGTCTTGTATAAATCTTGGCTTAAATTATGCAAATTTATCGAACACTAGACTCTTTATTGCAGCAGTCATTGTATAAGTATGAAGTCGTGAATTACCCTACTTTTAAAGGCAACAACACCACAAAAATCACAGCAGAAATACAATTCTAAATTCTTCTACTTGTAAATATTTATGCAAGACCTCAGTCGGTAATGCAGCTTTATGAATTGTAGATTAGGTCACTTTTTATGTGAACTAGGCAAACAAAACCACTGTCAGTGTAGTATAAGTCCTGTCATGAATTTAGCAACCACTATGAAGACTCGAGTCCCTTTTGCAGCTGCCCATGTGTCAGTATGAAGTCACCAAAGATTATTCAACACCACTAAACATTATATGAACATCATAATATAAGAAATCTTGCATAGTCTTGGAAAATATTTATACTACATTCCATACATCATTCCTGATATGTAAGTACTGCCCGTGCCTCACTTCCTGAGCTGTTTCTTTGCGGGGTGAGACGCAGAGAGGGAGAGTAGGAGGTGCTGGGTACCACATGTGCCTACTACCCTACGTTCAACACATCGGCCTTTTCAGGATTTCTTTCGTCAGCTATGGAGCAAGATCAGCTATGGACAAGCGAATGTATAGGCTATCCCCTCACAAAACAAGTTATGTCCTCATCAATTCCTGTAACTAAACACTAATACCAGTGGTAGACTACAGTCTCTACTCGAGATTATCGACCTAATCGCGATTACGATTGTCATGTGAACACATCCGTAAACTCTTTCCTCTATGGTAGTGTTTCTCAAACTTTTTCCACCGCGAAACCCCTTTTAATCTAAAGTGTAACTGCGGAATCCTTGTAATATTTTATTAGTGTTTAATAATTAATAGACAAGTGAAAGCTAGTATCTCAATAATTCTGTTCAGTGGGACGAATGTATTTGCTTTTTAAGCCTGCAATCTGGTTTTATGGCGGAAAGTTGTAGTCTCATTTCTACTGTACTTTGCATTTTGTCTTTTCGATATTTTGTTTTAGTGAACACATATGCAGAGAATCCAGTGATGAAAGTGATAAGCATTATGGGTATTATTACATATTATTATTACGCATATTCCTGGATTATTATTATTATTATTATTATTATTATTATTATTATTATTATTATTATTATTATTATTATTATTGTCGGTGGTTTCTTGTTATTACTGATTCATATTTTCGTAAGATTGATATATTTTTATAGTATCCACTAAATATAAAATAGCCACCAGAGCAGCCCAGTCGGCTAAGGCGCTTGCCTATCAATCCAGAGTTGCGGTCGAGCGCGGATTCGATTCCTGCTTGGGCTGATTACCTGGTTGGATTTTTTCCCCGAGGTTTTCCCCAAACCGTAAGGCGAATGTCAGGTAATCTTTGGCGAATCCCCGACTTCATCTCGCCAAATACCATTTCGCTATCATCAATCCCATCGATGCAAAATAACCTAGTAATGTCGTTAAATAACAAAGTAAAAAAAAAAAGTATAAAATAACATTTAAAATCATATATGGCTCACGGAACCCCAGAACATACTTTGAGAAATGCTGCTCTATGGTAATTCAGCAGTTGTCCAGACTGAACGAAGAGTGGCCTAGTGTGTACATACATTTTAGGAAATCGCCATCAGATATAATATCGATAGTGGTAACCACGATTAGAGTATCCAGTATTAATAACCAGTAAAGATCCCTGCGATGGCATAGGATAATGTTTTCAGAACATGTAATATGGTGTCGTGCCGCCACGTTGCAGCTCCCGTGCCGGTCCAAGCAGACCTAAGAGGCGTGGTTATAAGCACTAGGGAACTCTCAGTTCAGGAAGTGAGACACGGGCAGTATGAGCATAAGACAATTCATTATGGAAAACCATTAACCAAAATCTTTCAGTGTTGTATACATCCTGCCTTGAATTTAGTAATCATTATGCAAGACTAGAAACCTTATTGTAGCTGTCCAATTATTATCTGTTGTGAATCACTACTGAATGCCAGTATACTTAAGCAAACATTGGAAACTAATAAATCTTGCTATGAATTCGGAAAAAAAAAAAAATTTCTACACTTCACTTCTCTTTCCTGATCTATAGGATTGAATATAAAGTCATTGCTCTGGTAAAATTGATTAAATAAATCACTCTCAGTATTGTATAAACCCTGCCTTAAATTGTTCGAATTTATGCAACACTAACATTCCTTATTTCAGTGGTCCAAGTATGAATAACAAGTCCTGAACTACTTTTCAAGACAACTACACCAAAAAAAAAAAAAAGTATGCGATACCTACAATTCTACATTTCTTTACTTCCAACTAACACTCTATATGTATTTCTAGATTCACCCATACATGCTACATGCTCTGCCCATCTCAACTGTTTCAATTTTTCTACTTGTAAATAATATTTATGCATGAGCTCAATCAGTAATGTAGCTTTATGACTTAGATTAGATAATTTTTTATGTGAAATCAGCAAACAAGAGCTTGCCAGTACTGTATAAATCCTGAGACTTATAAAATCGGATTGGGAGGATTCTCAAATATAGTAACCAAAGAAAAAATATTAAGGAACTTACACAGAGTGCGAGGAACGGGAATGAGAGTTGAAAAAGACTTGAGCTACGAGATCAGATGTAAGAGAAAGCTACTACTTCCTTTCATGAAGGCGGCAAGAGCGAATGGACACTTTGCAAAATTATATGAAGACAAATTAAAAATCAATGGGAAATTCTATGACGTAGAATTCTGTAAGGCAAATGAAGATCATCCAATATTTGGATTAAGTACGAAGAAGCGAGAACTTCAATATGCTAAAGAGCAGAGGAGATCTGAAGACACAAAGGCACAAGGTACGAACGGTCAAACTGATGGAAGTACAATCGTGAGAAAAAGGAATGTTCAAGAGAAAAAGAATATGAAGCAACCGCAGTTATCGCATAAACTGGAAAGAAAAGAAATTGAAGAAAATCATTGGCATGGATTAATACCGACCAGCCCAACTAAACAGATGTTAAGCGATGATCGGAATTCGAACTGGGACAAAATATACGCGACAGGTGATAGACAGTCTGCTCAATCAGCAATTGGGGTGGAAAGTAACTATCATAACAAGATCATTGACCAGGTACGTGTAGGCGACAAAGAATTAGCTGAATTGGAGATAGCGCTGGAGGAAGCGAGACAGTACAAGGAAATGCTGAGATCAAGAATACAGAAGAAGCAAACTTATGTGAAGAAACCAGACAAGAGCGGCCTAAGTACCACAATGGCAATGAAGTTTAGTGACATGAGTAAAAATTCAAGTGATTCGGGAAGTGATTTAACCAGATTAGTGGGAAGGAAGGTCAGTGCCGAGAGGAGAGTGCAAGGGCTGAAATGGTGAGAAGTGAAGTGAAGAAAAAGAATGACGAGTTTATAACAGAAAAGGGTGAAGTGGATGTTTCTGGTCCAGAGACGGCTAAGGAAGAGATGGCTAAGGACTTACAAGGGAGGTATCACACCCAGCATGCCGAAACTTGCCTTGAAACTTTGGTGGCATAACCGATGTACTATGAGAAGGCCACGTGAAAAATATTAGCTGCCTGTTTCCACTGCAAGGCCCCGAAATAAACCCCGGAATTTTACATGTAAGTAATAGGGAAGTGGCTACTAGTCGCTACTAGTTGGAATGGACAGCCCTTCCTGTGTGCAAGCCAGTGGAGCGGTGGGTGGCAAACAGCAGCGAACAAACGTACGTGAGTCAAGGTCAGTAATACAAGTGGACGACTACAGGGTTATAGGTCTCGCAAGGACAGAATACCGACGGAGGGAATGCGAATCAAACAATGTGATAAGGAAGAGCGGGCGACAGAAAAGGTCACGAGATAACTTTAATGATATTGAAGATCAGTGTGACAATGAAGTGTTTATTCGTTGTGCATGGTGCCGAAAAGAATTGTGTTTTCAACATTCAATCGATGCCAGTCACTTCTGTCTCTTGTTTATACTTCATTGAGAAGATGGGACGCGAGAGAGTTTACTCTATTTCACACGCACACTCCACTCTGCTCGCCAGTGAGGCAGGGATGTCCAGCTGCGCCGCATTATCGTCTGGCCACAGAAGGATTCCAGCTTCGATTTCGGGGCCTTGTAGTGGAAACAGGCAGCTAATGTTTTGCACGTGATCTTCTCGTAGCACATCGGTTATGTCACCAAAGTTTCGAGGTAAGTTTCCGCATGTGGGGTGTGATACTTCCCTTGTCAGTAAAGAAAGTGATAGATGAATTAGAGGAGTGGAAGAAGAAGTTAAATTGTAAGTAGATAAGACGAATGAGTTAATGAAAATAGGTAAAGAGTACTGTATGGTGGAGGAGGCTAGCTAGGATGGCGAAGTATATTATGTAGGAAATTAGTGAGATCGGAATAGGAAAGGTACGCATGATACAGACAAAAATCGAGCACATTGACAATGGTGTAATATGTCTTAGTAACAAGTACTTACTTACTTACAAATGGCTTTTAAGGAACCCGAAGGTTCATTGCTACCCTCACATAAGCCCGCCATCGGTCCCTATCCTGTGCAAGATTAATCCAGTCTCTATCATCACACCCCACCTCCCTCAAATCCATTTTAATATTATCCTCCCATCTACGTCTCGGCCTCCCTAAAGGTCTTTTTCCCTCCGGTCTCCCAACTAACATTCTATATGCATTTCTGGATTCGCCCATACGTGCTACATGCTCTGCCGATCTCAAACGTCTGGATTTTAAGTTCCTAATTATGTTAGGTGAAGAATACAATGCGTGCAGTTCTGTGTTGTGTAACTTTCTCCATTCTCCTGTAACTTCATCCCGCTTAGCCCCAAATATTTTCCTAAGCACCTTAATCTCAAACACAATTAACCTATGTTCCTCTCTCAGAGTGAGAGTCCAAATTTCACAACCATACAGAAGAACTGGTAATATAACTGTTTTATAAATTCTAACTTTCAGATTTTTGGACAGCAGACTGGATGATAAAAGCTTCTCAACCGAATAATAACACGCATTTCCCATATTTATTCTGCGTTTAATTTCCTCCCGAGTGTCATTTATATTTGTTACTGTTGCTCTAAGATATTTCAATTTTTCCACCTCTTCGAAGGATAAATCTCCAATTTTTATATTTCCATTTCGTACAATATTCTGGTCACGAGACATAATCATATACTTTGTCTTTTCGGGATTTACTTCCAAACCGATTGCTTTACTTACTTCAAGTAAAATTTCCGTGTTTTCCCTAATCGTTTGTGTATTTTCTCCTAACATATTCACGTCATCCGCATAGACAAGAAGCTGATGTAACCCGTGTCCTCGATATATTCTACGTGAACTGAAAATCAAGAACAGAGTGATAAAGTGTCAAATGTAAATGAACTAGAGAAGTGTAATAGGAATTAAGTAAAGCGATAGAGATAATGAAAATAGGTGAGGAGTATGGCAGGGGAGGCTAGCTAGGATAGCTAAGTATAACATGTAGAAAACTAGTGAGATCTGAAAATGAAATGCACACAAGAAACAGACATAATAACGAACTTATTGGACAATGGTATAGTACGTTTTAGTATCAAGTATTATTGAAACAGTGTGTATATGATATAAATGTACTGAAAATCAAGAACAGAGTCGTAAAAGTGTAAATTTTGAATGATCTAAATTAAGTTGTTAGGATTTAAAGGGAGAATACTGATCAATATAAATGGGGTCAAAAGTCAAGTATTAGAGCATCTACATAAGGTATATCTGTAACGAATGTAATTGTGGCACCAGATACAAAAATTGTGAGGTCCACATTACAAAGTTGTAAATGTTGACATCAAATATATCATATCAATATATCATATAAAATAATCCGTGGCGCTACAGCCCGTGAAGGGCCTAGACTGGCCAGCCGACTGCAGGCCTCACGTCCACATGCCGAAGCAGAGGTGGACGATCATTCAACCAGAATGGAGGTATCGTGTGGTTAGCACGATGATCCCCCCAGCCGTTTTAGCTGGCTTTCGCAACCGGATTTCGCTACCTATCGTAGCTCCCCAAGTGCATCATGATGCTGGGTGGGCACCGGTCCCATACACTGGCCGAAATTTCATGAGAAAATTTCTTCCCCCATGAGGACTGGAACCAGCGCGCATTCCGTAACGCGAGTCCTAAGCAGGATGCCTTAGACCGCGACGCCACGGTGCGGGACCAATATATCATATATAAATCCTAAATCCTAGCATTAATTTAGCAACAATATACAGGACTACAGTCCCCATTGCAGCTGTCAATGTGTCAGTATGAAGTCTGTCAAAGATTATTCAACACCGCTACACCTATACAAACATGAAAATGTAATAAATCTTGCATGGAATTTTGGAAAATATTTTTTTCTAAACTTAAATTGTTTTTCATGCCCTGTAAGTATTAGCGTAGAGTAAGTTATTATGAAAAATCACTAACCTAAGCAACTGTCAATGTTGTATAACTCCTGGCATGTTTTTAGCAATTGTTATGCAAGACAAGAGACCCTATTCAAACACTTCAATTATCTGTAGGAAGTCGTGTAGTACTATTAAACACCAGTACACATAATCTAACATTGTAATCTAATAAATATTTCAGTGAATTTGGGAAAAAAATTATTCTACATTTCACTTGTCATTCCAACCCTACAGGATGAATTGTAAACTTATTTCTCATGTAAAATTACTTTTAAAAAAATCAATGTCAGTCTTGTATAAAACTTTGCTTAAATTTTGCAAATTTATGTACAGCCGATGAGGGATGGTCCTCCAGCTTGGGGGTTGGGCGAAGGGCTAACAACCCATGCCCGTAAAAATAGCTTGTTACGAAACCTTCAAATATGCCTCGGAATGGGACTGATTCTCTGGCAAGACCACAGCAAAGGAATAAGGTTTTGAGATTTGGTACTTCGAATGTTACAAGTCTATATAGAACAGGAGGGGTAACATTAGTAGCAAAAGAACTAGCTAGATATAGAATAGACTTTGTTGGAGTACAGGAGGTTAGGTTAGATGGGAACGGCATAACACAAATAGGAGATTACTTGTTGTATTATGGGGAAGGAAATGATAATCAACCAATTAGGAACAGGGTTCTTTATTCATAAAAGAATAAAATCAACAGTAAAAAAAGGTCGAATTTATCAGTGATAGGTTATCGTATTTAGTACTCAAGGGTAGATGGTGCGATATTGTAGTTATAAATGCTCACACTCCTACAGAAGAGAAAGACGACCATATAAAGGATAGCTTCTATGAGAATTGGAACAGACTTTTGATCAGTTACCTAGGTATCACATGAAAATTTTATTGGGAGATTTCAATGCTAAAGTACGACAGGAGGATATTTTTAAACCGACTAGTAATGATAATGGAGTTAGGTTAGTCAACTTTGCCACATCAAAAAATTTATTTGTCAAAAGTACAACATTCCCCCATAAGGATATACATAAATATACTTGGACACAGTTCTACAGCAGTCAGCGCTTAGGACAGACTTGTGCAAGAAGCTCTGTCAGTTAGAAGGCAATATAATGAGGTCATAGACCGGAGTGTAGCGAATTCTGAACAGAAAAAATGGAGGTTACAATGAAGGAGTTGAAAAAAAAAGTCGAGGATTTCAGCAGGAAGATGAAAGAAATGCAGCTAGAAAACAAACACAAATGAAGAGGAAATTAAAATTCTGGAACGATAAGCAGAGGAAGAAGAACTTAGTATTTTTCGGTGTAGAGGAAATGGAACAGGAAAAGAACGAGACAACGTACGACACTGTATTCAAAGTGTGCTGGGAGGTTTTCAACATGGACGTGAGCGACGGACAAATTGAAGAAGCCTACAGGGTCGGAAGAGGGTTGAATTGACCTATCGTGGTCAAATTCAAAAACATGTTATCAAAGGAAAAAAATTCTGTGTAGAAGAAAGTGCTTAAAAAACTCAAATATTCGACTCGAGTTGGACTATGATTATGAGACGAGATGTAGAAAAAGATTGTTGCTACCGTTTATGTGGGCGGCTTGGAAGAACGGACATTTCACAAGGCTATATGGAGATAAAATCAACATCAATAATGAGACTTTCGACCTAGAATTTTGTTTGGAAAATTTAAATCAAAAGGAATTGAAGTTCGAGGATATGGAAGGAAACAGGAGGGACTTGAAAATGAAAATGAGGAAGATTATAAACAAGAAAATGGAAGGAAGAAGTGAGATTAGTAGCCAAGAAAGTGTAGCAGAAGTTTCAAGAAGGGATTCAATTAGCTCAGACAATCCGAAGCAAGGGCAGTAACCACACAAGGAATGTCTGTCACAGCAAGTTCAGGAAGAATGGAAGCAGACACATATGACGTCATTGAAAGGAGAGACGCGTGGTCGCAAGTAAGTCCATCGTCACCATGCAAGCAACAATTACTGAAGACTGCTGACAATAGTGGAAGGGATAAGATGACGAATCAGCTGATGGCGGGAAGAGTAGGTCATAGAAAACAGGTCAAGAAGGTGGTTAAGGAGAAACAAGCAAGACGTCCGGAGTCGACAAGCAGGGCCAGCCGAGAAGGGGGGGCAAAGGGGGCGAGTGCATATGGGCCCGTGAGCAATAAGGGCCCGTCAGATTAAGTGAGTCTGATTACTTTTTATTATCATGAATAATTATTTGTAGATACATACGGGTACTATAAAATTTTGTAAGAATATTTTTTACATAAATTTGACATATTAACTCAACAATAGTAGAATTAATACAAATTACCACTTCATATGTAAATATCTGACTTTTATATAGTAGAATATCAGTTTCCCGCATTAACGTTCACCGACACAACAATTGAGGGCCCCGACATTTGCCTGAACTATGTTCCTGTCACTTGTACTGAACACGTTCTATTATTTATTGGCTTGTCCTTTTTAACTACCAAACCCCGGCTGGCCCACCACAATATGCTAGTGGACTCTCTCAAACCGAAGTCGCAGGATACATTTCTTTTTCAGTTTCGTGTCGAAACTTTCGTCTTTTCGTTGTCGTTTGTCTAGTAAATTCTGTTCATTAGTGTTACTGGTTATAGTTAAACTGCACAATGGACAAGTACAGGCATAAGTCAGGAGCTGAGAAGCACAAGGAGAGACAGAAAAAATTGGGGTGCTAAACTGCGTCAAAAATATTATGAAGATATAATAAAGAGATCAGTGATGAGCCGAAATATTTAAAATCAATTCATGCCTCTAATTTAGGGCCAAGCCCACTGAAACCTATGAATCTCCTAAATAGTCTGGGGAAATTAAAACTTGATATTTATTTCCAAATATTTGCATAACCATTAGAATATTCTATACAATTCCTGTGACAGTTGCTGATGCTGAAAGATCCTCCAGCAAAATGAAGGAAATAAAAAATGTACTCAGATAAACAATGTGTCAAGAACGACTGAGTAACTTTGGCTTCTTAGTCTGGAGAGCAATCCTGCTAGATCTTTCAATTTTGATTATATAATTGATGATTTTGCAACAATGAAGTCAAGGAGAGTTGTTTGTTGATGTTGGACTGCAAGTTAGAAAATACAGGTGTTTAGGAATAATGTTTTATGAATGTAATATATTGTGCTAATGTGAAGTTTTGCTGAAAGTTTTCAATGTAATAAAAGTGTTTATTTTTAAGTTCGTATGTGTGTGTGGGGTTATCTTTTATTTATTTTGCAAATAATTATTATGGTTAGAATAACTGTTAACTTGTAATTGTTACTTTTTTCAACGGGGGTCCAAGTACAGTATTGCATAGGGGCCCATAAATTCTGTCGGCGGCCCTGCCGACAAGGAGGGGAACTAAAGAAGATTTGGGTAGTCCATCTACTTGTGAGGGAAAGAAAGGAAACAAGGAATCGCAGAACTATAATCTACGAAGTTGGTCCTTAAGAGGGGGAGGGGGGGGAGTGATAATAAAGTGGCAAAAGATATAGAAACAATTAAGTTAGCGTTCAAGGAGTAAGAGTAACTATCAAAATAATCGGAGGGAAAATGTATGAACGAATAAGTGAATTAGCATCCAGAGAAACAATAGATGATAAAGGAAGTGACTAGAGAAAATTAGAAGTGTTTGTTAATGGTAATTGGTAGTGAAATGTTACTAATATTGGAGTGTCAATTAAGTTAGCGTACAATCAGAGAAATTGAAATGATACGAAGAGAGCAAGTATTTCAATGTAAGTTTACAAATGAAGGTTGAGTTTACTTACAAAAATAGTGCCAAATGGAAAATTTATCGGGGTGAAAGTGAACAAATAAACATGTGATTCAGTGTCTAATGGAGAAATAGGGGACAAGAGTGATGACAGAAGTGAGGAGAGGTAGAAGTGATTGTAAATTAGAGATGAAAGCGAATGAGTATGATTAAATAGTATTAGTAAAAGTTAGTTCAAAATTAGGGAAATTTTAGACGATAGGAAGTATTTCAATACTGGGTGTTCAGTTCAAAGTGTATCATGGCTCGCTGTATGCCGTCATGTGGCTAGCTGATGAGCCTAGAGAATTCAATCTTCCTATACTTCCGCAAAGGCGAATTACCTATGTGGCAGAGAAGTTGCCTAGCAAGTACGGCGTTTATTCTGAAGAGTATGTACCGATATGTACAGTAACACCGATAGCGGCAGGAATGTGAACTGTTTGGAAACACGTAGTCTACTGAGGTGAGTTTTTTTCTTATGGTCGGGATATGGGGAAAGAGTCAAGATGATTACTTACGTATTCATTGACATTAACTTCGACGGTCAACATGGACACGGAGCATTTGATTTGTGTTGTGGAATGTTGCCATACACAACCGATGATAACAAATACGACTTGCCCGCGCAAAACACAGTTCGAAAGAGGTTATGGTAGCACACAGACCGTACAGACCGCCATCTGTTGCTACGACGTTCAAGTTATACCGTACATGTTCTCAAGTTCAGATTGAACGCCTTGAATATAGGCAACTTCTCCGACATAAAAGCTGAAACTCGCTTCAAATCGCTGACTCACAACAGTGACGTCATGACACACTTTGAAATGAACACCCAGTATAAGTAAACAATAAAAGTAGTGAGGTGTTCATTAGAAAGAAGAGAAAATTTTAAGGTGAGAGGTTAGAAAGCAAATTGAGGGTATGTATTATAGTAATAGGGGTAACAAAGGTAAAATAAGATGACTACACACGTTGATGAAAGTTTATATATGTTATTGAAATTAGAAGGTAATGGGGAGCATGAATACAGAGATGTGGTGGCGACCCATTACCAAATAAATATAGAATGTAGAAATAAATATATCATATCATCATATACTTAGACTTCTCCAGACGGAATGACACATAACCAGATAGATCACATTTTGATAGATAAAAGAAGACACACTAGTACAGTAGACATTCGAACCTTCAGGGGGGGGGGGGCAGATTGTAATTCTGACCATTATTTGGTAATTGGAGAACTAAGAGAAAGACTATCAGTAGTCAAGTGAGTAGAACAACAAGTTAATATTACAAGATTCAATATTCCGAAATTAAAAGGACGAGGAAACGAAGCAACATTATCAGGTCGAAATTTGAAATAGGTTTGCAGTATTAGCAAGTTTCGACGAAGTTGAGGAAGAGTTAGATGTTAATAGCATGTGGGAAAATATCCGAGATAATATCAAAATTGCAGTTGAATAGAGCATAGGTTATTATGAAACTAAGAAAAAGAAACCGTGGTTTGATTAAGATTGTTGCATGGTAGTAGAAAGAAGAAAACAGGCAAAATTGAAATTCTTACAGGATCCAGTTGAGGTGAATAGAGATAATTATTTCAATAAAAGACGGGAAGCAAATCGTACACTTAGGAATAAAAAGAGAGGTTACTTGAAGGAAAAACTGAATGAGGTAGAAACAAATAGTAAAAATAAAAACATTAGGGATTTAGATAAGGGCATAAAGGAATTCAAGAACGGATATCAGGCAAGGGTAAACGTGATCAAGGATGAGAATGGTGACTTGCTTGCAGACTCTCATTCAATCCTGAACAGATGGAAAAACTATTTTGGGCAACTACTAAATATACATAGGCCAAATAGAAATGATCGGGACGAAATTGAAATACAAACTGCTGAGCCATTTATACCCGAACCCACACTTTCTGAAATCGAAATTGCGATAGAAAATCTGAAAAAGTACAAGTCTCCAGTATCGATCAAATTCCAGCAGAATTAATACAAGAGGGTGGAAGCGCATTATCTAACGAAATTTATAAGCTTGTACTTGCTATTTGGGAAAAGGAAATTGTACCAGAACAATGGAAGGAGTTCATAATCGTACCTATCTTTAAGAAGGGGGACAAAACTAACTGTATTAACTTTCGAGGACTATCACTTTTGTTGATGTCGTACAAAATCTTGTCCAATATTCTTTTGAGAAGATTAACTCCGTATATAGATGAAATTATTGGGGATCATCAGTGTAGTTTTAGGCGTAATAGATCAACTATTGAGCAGATATTTCGTATTCTACAGATATTAGAGAAAAAATGGGAGTATAAGGGTACAGTGCATCAGTTCTTCACAGATTTCAAAAAGACATATGACTCGGTTAAGAGAGAAGTTTTATATGATAGTCTTATTGAATTCGGTATACCCAAGAAACTAGTTCGATTAATTAAAATGTGTCTCAGTGAAACGTACAGCAGACTCCATATAGGTCAGTTTCTATCAGATGCGTTTCCAATTCACTGTGGGCTAAAGCAAGGAGATGCACTATCACCTTTACTTCTTAACCTTGCTCTAGAATATGCCATTAGGAAAGTCCAGGATAACGGAGAGGGTTTGGAATTGAACTGGTTACATCAGCTTCTTGTCTATGCAGATGACGTGAATATGTTAGGAGAAAATCCACAAACGATTAGGGAAAACACGGGAATTTTACTTGAAGCAAGTAAAGAGATAGGTTTGGAAGTAAATCCCGAAAAGACAAAGTATATGATTATGTCTCATGACGAGAATATTGTACGAAATGGAAATATAAAAACTGGAAATTTATCCTTTGAAGAGGTGGAAAAATTCAAATACATGGGAGCAACAATAAAAAATATAAATAATATTCGGGAGGAAATTAAACACAGATTAAATATGGGAAGCTTGAGAAGCTTTTATCATCCAGTCTGCTGTCAAAAAATCTGAAAATTAGAATTTATAAAACAGTTATATTACGGATTGTTCTTTATGGTTGTGAAACTTGGACTCTCTCTTTAAGAGAGGAACATAGGTTAAGAGTGTTTGAGAATAAGGAGCTTAGGAAAATATTTGGGGCTAAGAGAGATGAAGTTACAGGAGAATGGAGAAAGTTGCACAACACAGAACTGCACGTATTGTATTCTTCACCTGACATAATTAGGAACATTAAATCCAGACATTTGAGATGGGCACGGCATGTAGTACGTATGGGCGAATCCAGAAATGCATATAGAATGTTAGTTGGAAGGCTGGAGGGAAAAAAACCTTTGAGTAGGCCGAGACATAGATGGGAAGATAATATTAAAATGAATTTGAGGGAGTTGGGATATGATGATAGAGACTGGATTGATCTTGCTCAGGATAGGGACCTATGGCGGGCTTACGTGAGGGTGGCAATGAACCTCCGGTTCCTTAAAAGCCAGTCAGTAAGTAAGTATGTAACACTACAATCCTTATTCCAGCTGTCCAAGTGTCAGATGAAGTCGCGAATTACTTTTAATAGCAACATCTAAAACCGCATGGGGGCCTACAATTCTATTTATTTTCCAATTACAAACATTTATGCAACAGATCAGTCGGTAATGCAGCACTATGTGTTCCATTTTAAGTAATTTTTTATGTAAAATCAGTAATCAAAGCAATATCACTGTTGCATAGTCCCAGCATAAATTTAGAAAACATTATGCAAGCTGTAGCAGCTGTCCAATTACCTGTATGAAGTCGTTAAAAGTATTATTTTACACCAATAAACGTAAGTAAGTTTGGGAATTTAATAATTCCTACAATGAATTTGGAAGAAAACTATCCTACACTTCAGTTGTCATACCTGGACTAGAAGTGTAAGTGTAAAGTAACTTACTATGAGAAATCATAAGCAAAAGCACTGTCAGACTTGTCTAAGTCCGGGCATAAATTTAGCAATTATTATACCAGCCTAGGGTCCCTATTGTACACTTAAACAAGTATGTGAATCTAATGAAACTTGCATAACGATTTTGCAAACAAAATTTCTCTTACACTTCAGTTGTCTCTCCTGTGCTATGAGTAGGAGTGTAAAGAAATATATTAAGAAAAACCACTAAACAAAAGCATTGTCAGTCTCCTATAAGTCCTACCATTAATTTAGAAATCATTATACAAGTATAGAATCCCTGTTTCAACTGTCCAAGTTTCTGTATGAAGCCATCATCGTTATTGAATGCCAGTAAACATAAGCAAGCATCGAAATTGAATAGGTCATGCTATGAATTAAAAAAAAAAAATACTACAATTCAGTTGTCATTCCTGCCCTATAGGAATGAGTGTAGAGTCATTCCTCATATAAAACTCCTGGCTTAATTTTTGCAAATTTCTGCAACAGTAGAATATTTATTGCAGCTGACCAAGTATGAGTATCAAGTCCTGAATTACTTTTCAAAGCAACAACAATATAAAGAATATGGCAGGTCAACAATTCGAAATATTTGTGCATGAGCTCAGTCAATAAGGGAGCTTTGAGTAGTAGATTAAGTTACTTTTCATGTAAGATCAGAAAACAAAAGCACTCTCAGTGCTCTACTAGTCCTGACATGAAATTAGCAACCATAATGTAGGACTGGAGTCCCTATTGCAGCCGCCCACATGTCAGTAGAAAATGCTGTATAAACCAGAATTAATTCTTGCAAAAAATTTGTGCAACACCACATTCCTTACTGCCTCCATTCAAGTATGAGTATGAAGTCGTGAATTACTATTCAAAGCAACAACACCAAACAAAGCACGGGAGGCTTAGAATTCTAAATTTTTTTACTTCTAAATATTTATGCACGAGCTCTTTTGGTAATGCAGCTTTATGTCTACTAAATTAAGATACTTTTTATGTGAAATCACCAATCAAAACCACTATCAGTTTGTATAAGACCAGGTATGAATTTAGCAACACTATACAGGAGTAGAGTCCCTATTGCAGCTGTCCATATGTCAGTATGAAGTCGTCAAAGATTATTCAACAACACTACACATATGCAAATATGAAAATGTATTAAATCTGGCATGGAAATTTTATAATATTTATACTATACTAACGTCGTCATTCCTGCCCAGTAAGTATGAGCATGAAATAATTTATTGTGAAAAGTCACTAAGCAACATGACTGTCAGTGGTTTATAAGTCCTAGCATACATTTAGCAATTATTATGCAAGACAGGAGACCATATTCCAAATCTTCAATTATCTGTAGGAAGTTGTGAATCACAACTGAACACCGGCACACTCAAGCAAACATTGGATTCTAATAAATCTTGCTATGAATTTGGGAAAAATACGCCCGTGACATAATGTAATCAGCTTATAGCTGGACACATGCATTAAGTAAGAAGTAAGTAAGTAAGTTGTTATTCCTGACCTACAGAATTTACTGTAAAGCCATTACTCAAAAATTACTTAAAAATCATTGTCATCCTTCTATAAAGTTTGGCTTAAATTTTTCAAAATTATGTAACACAAGACGTTTGAGATGGGCAGGGCAAGTAGCACGTATGGGCGAATCCAGAAATGCATATAGAGTGTTAGTTGGGAGGTCAGAGGGAAAAAGACCTTTAGGGAGGCCGAGACGTAGATGGGAAGATAATATTAAAATGGATTTGAGGGAGGTGGGATATGATAGAGAATGAATTAATGTTGCTCAAGATAGGGACCAATGGCGGGCTTATGTGAGGGCAGCAATTAACCTCCGGGTTCCTTAAAAGCCAGTAAGTAAGTAAGTAAGTAAGCATGTAACACAAGACTCCACATTGCACCTGTCTAAGTGTGAGTATGAAGTCGTGAATTACTAATCAAAGCAACATAAAAAAAAAAAAGACGCATGGGAGACATACAATTCCACATTCTTTTCTATTGTACAAATTTATGCATGAGCTCAGTCGGTAATGCAGCTTTATGAGTTGTAGGTTGTCATTTTTTATGTAAAATCTACAAACAAATGCACTGTTAGTGTTGCATTAGTCCTGTCTTGGATTTAGCAATCCCTATGCAAGACAAGAGTCCCTATTGCAGCTGTCCATGTGTCAATATGAAGTCGTCAAAGATTATTCAACAACACTATAAATATATACAAACATGAGAATGTAATAAATCTTCCATGAAATTTGGAAAATATTTATGTTACATTGCATACGTCATTCCAGCTCAATAATTATGAGCACTAAAAATTCATTAAGGAAAATCAAAATCTCTGTCAGTTTGTATATGTAGCCTACTCGCGTGAAATTAGCAATCATTATGGAAGGCTCCATTCCCTATTGTAGCTGTCCAATTACGTGTAGTAAGTCGTGAAACACTATTGAACACTAGTAAACTTAAGCAAACATTGGAATAAAATAAATGTTACTAAGAATTTTGAAAGAAATTTATTCAACTCTTCAGTTCCTGCCCTATAGGATTGAGTATGAAGTCAGTTCTCAAGTAAAATTACTTAAAAAAATTACTGCCAGTCTTCTATAAACCCTGGCTTAATTTCGGGAATTTATGCAATATTAGAGGTCTTATTGCAACTGTCCAAGTGTTAGAACGAAGTCGTGGATTACTTTTCAAAGCAACAACAACAGAAGAAAAGCAGGGGAGACATACAATTCCAAAATTTTCTACTTGTAAATATGAATGCATGAGCTCAGTATTTAATCAGTGATAGGGTAAGTGTTAAAAGTAGGATAAAAAATGAAAATAATAAATTCTTTCCTATTGTAGATATTTATGCAAGATCTCAGTCGCTAATGCAGTTTTATAAGTTGTAGATTGTTTAAATACTGGCATGAATTTAGCAACCACTGAGTCCATACTACAGCTGTCCATTTGTCAGTATGAAGTAGTCAAAGAATATTCAATACCGTACCACTACATCTATACAAATATGAGAATGTAAGAAATCTTGAATGGTATTTCCAAAATATTTATACTGCATTCCATACATTATTCCTGATCTATAGATATGAGGATGAAATAATTCATTATGGAAAATCGCTAATCAAAATCTTTGTCAGTGTTGTGTAAGTCCTGGTATGCATTCAGCAACAATTATGAAAAACTAGAAACCTACTGAAGCTGTCCAATTATCTGTATGAATTCGTGAAGCACTGCTGAATACCAGTACACTTAAGCAAACATTGAAATCTAATAAATCTTACTAGGAATTTGAGAAAAAAATTTATTCTACACTTCAGTTGCCATTCCCGCCCTACAGAATTGAGAGTTATATCATTTCTCATGTAAAGTTACTTAAAAAATCACTGTCAGTCTTGCATAAACACTGGCTAAAATTCTGCAAATTTATGCATCATTAGAGTCCTCCTTACAGCTGTCCAAGTATGAGTATGAAGTCGTGAATAATTACTTTTCAAAAGAACAACACCAAAAAAAACATGGAAGAGTTACGATTCCACATTCTTTCCTATTGTACAAATGTTATGCAAGAGCTCAGTCGGTAATGCAGCTTTATGAGTAGTAGATTGTCATTTTTTATGTAAAATCTACAAAGAAATGCACTGTTAGAGTTGTATAAGTCCTATCTTCAATTTAGCAATCACTATGCAAGACTACAGTCCCTATTGCAGCTGTCCATGTGTCAGTATGAAATCGTCAAAGATTATTCAACAACACTATACATCATGAATTTAAATACTATTATAGTCACAATCATGCCATGGTATGAAAGAAAAATTTCACAACCTCGAGCGGGAATCAAACCTGCGACTTCCTGTTCTCCAGTCAGGCGCTCTACCACTGAGCTATCGAGTTCGTCTCACGCCAACAGGAGAACAGGAAGTCGCAGGTTCGATTCCCGCTCGAGGCTGTGAAATTTTTCTTTCATACCATGGCATGATTGTGACTATAATAGTATTTAAATTCATTAATATGTCACATCAACGGACGTGTATACGTCACCAAACATCGTAAGATGAAGACAACACTATACATATACAAGCATGAGAAAGTAATAAATCTTGCATGGAATTTGGAAAATATTTTCGCTGCATTGCATACATCATGCCAGCTAAATAAGTGTGAGCATAAAAAAATTCATTATGGTAAATCAAAATGTCTGTCAGTGTTTTATAAGTGGCCTACACGCATGAATTTAGCAATCATTGTGGAAGGCTCCAATCCATTTTGTACCTGTCCAAATATTTGTAGTAAGTCGTGAAACACTAGTGAACACTAGGACACTTAGGCAGAGATTGGAATCTAATAAATCTTACTAAGAATTTGGAAATAAATTTATTCAACCCTTCAGTTCCTGAGCTATAGGATTGAGTGTGAAGTCAGTTCTCAAGTAAAATTACTAAAAAAAATCACTGCCAGTCTTCTATAAAACCTGACTTCATTTTTGGAAATTTATGAAGTACTAGAGGCCTTATTGCAATCGTCCAAGTGTTAGTACAAAATCGTGAATTACTTTTCAAAGCAACAACAACAGAAAAAAAAGCAGGAGAGACCTACAATTCCCAATTTGTCTACTTGTAAATATGTATGCATGAGATTAGTATTTAGTCAGTCATATAATAAGTGTTAAATGTCGGATTAAAAAATGATAATTACATATTCTTTTCTAATGTAGGTATTTATACAAGAGCTCAGTCTGTAATGCAGCTTTATAAATTGTAGATTGGGTTTTCCTTTATGTAAAATCACCAAACTAAACACTGTCATTGTTGTTTAAATACTACCATGAATTTAGCAACCACTATCCAGGATTTGAGTCCATACTACACCTGTCCATGTGTCAGTATGAAGTCGTCAAAGAATATTCAATACCGTACTACTACCGCTATACAAACATAAGAATGTAAGAAATCTTGAACTGTATTTCGAAAATATTTATACTACATTCCATAAATCATTCCTGATATATAGATATGAGCATGAAGTAATTCATTCTGGGTAATAACTAATCAAAACCTCTGTCAGCGTAATGTAATGGCATGAATTTAGCAATCCTTATGCAAAACTAGAAACTATATTGAAGTTGTCCATTTATCTGTATGAATCTGTGAACCACTGCCGAACACCAGTACACTTAAGAAAACATTAGAATCTAATAAATCTTACTATGAATTTGACAAAAAAATATATTCTACACTTCATTTGCCATTTATGCCCTATTGGATTGAGTGTAATATAATTTCACATACAAAGTTACTTTAAAAATCCCTGTCAGTCTTGTATAAACCCTGGAAAAAATTTTGCAAATTTTTGCAACACTAAAGTCCTCATTACAGCTGTCGAAGTATGAGTATGAAGTCGTGAATAATTACTTTTCAAAAAAAAAAAAAAAAAAAAAAAAAAAAAATGATAAAATGCACGGAAGACACACAATTCCACATTCTTTCTTATTCATGAGCTCAGTTGGTAATGCAGCTTTATGAGTTGTAGAATGTCATTTTTTATGTAAAATCTACAAACAAATGCACTGTTTCTGTTGTATAAGTCCTGTTTTGAAATCAGCAATTTCTATGCAAGACTAGAGTCCCTATTGCAGTTGTCCATGTGTCAGTATGAAGTCGTCAAAGATTATTCAACAACACTATACATATACAAACATAAGAATGTAATAAATCTGGCATGGAATTTGGAAAATGTTTATGCTACATTGCCTACAACAATCCAGCTCAATAAATATGAGCATAAAAAATTCATTACCATGGAAAATCAAAATCTCTGTCAGTGTTGTATAAGTAGCCTACTCACATGAATTTAGCAATCATTAAGGAAGGCTCAATCCCTATTGTAGCTGTCCAATTATCTGTAGTAATTCGTGAAACACTATTGAACACTAATACACTTAAGCAAACATGGGATTCTAATAAATCTTGCTATGAATTTGTAAAGAAATTTATTCAACCCTTCAGTTTTTATTCCTGCTCTATAGGATTGAGTATGAAGTCAATTCCCAAGTAAAATTATTTCAAAATCACTGCTGGTCTTCTACAAACCCTGGCTTAATTTTGAAAATTTAGACAATATTAGAGGCCTTATTGCAACCATCAAAGTGTTAGTACGAAGTCGTGAATTACTTTTCAAAGAAACAACAACAGTTAAAAGAGCATGATAGACCTACAATTCCAAAGTTTTCTACTTGTAAATATGTATGCATCAGCTCAGTATTTAATCAGTGATATAGTAAGTGTTAAATGTAGAATAAAAACAAAGAAAATTATAAATTCTTACATATTGTAGATATTTATGCAAGAGCTCAGTCGCTAATGCAGCTTTATAATTTGTAGATTGGGTCTTTTTTATGTAAAATCACCAAACTAACCAATGTCATTGTTGTTTAAATACTGTCATGAATTTAGCAACCACTATTCAGGATTTGAGTCCATACTACACCTGTCCATGTGTCAGTATGAAGACGTCAAAGAATATTCAGTACCATACCACTACACGTATTTAAACATGAAAACATAAGATCTTTAATGGTATCTCGGAAATATTTATACTACAGACGTGGACAAATTATTAGCAAAATTGAAGATTTTTATTATATATTTTTTACAAAATATGATTCTTCAATTTAGACTACAGTTGACATTTTTGTGTATTTCCAAATAATTAGGCAAATTGAAGATTTGTATTGTATATTTTTCAAAATATAACTCTTCAATTTGGACTACATTTAATATTTTTGCATATTTACAAATTATTAGCAAAACTGAAGGTTTTTATTGTATATTTTTACAAAATTCGATTCTTCAATTTGGACCACAGTTGACATTTTGGATATTTCCAAATTATTAGCAAAACTGAAGATTTTTGTTTTATATTTTTACAAAATTTGGCTCTTCAATGCAGTTGACATTTTTGCTAATTTATAAATTATTAGCTAAACTGAAGATTTTTATTATATATTTTTACAAAACTTGACTCTTCAATTTTAACTACAGTTGACATTTTTACATATTTCTGTCTACTGTAATGATGGAAATATGCAAAATTGTCAACTGTAGTTTAAATTGAAAAGTCAAATTTTGTAAACAGAATTATCATAAAAATCGTCAATTTTGTTAATAATTTGTCCACGTCTGTATATTACATATACATCATTCCTGATATATATATATATATATATATATATATATATATATATATATATATATATGAGCATGAAGTAATTCATTATGAAAAATCACTAATCAAAATCTCTGTCAGTGTTGTGTAAGTCCTGGCACGAATTTAGCAATTGTTATGCAAAACTAGAAACCCTATTGAATCTGTCCAATTAGCTATAAGAATTCGTGAAGCACTGCTGAACACCAGTACACTTAAGCAAACATTAGAATCTAATAAATCTTGCTATGAATTTTAGAAAAAAAAATTATTCTACTCTTCAGTTGCCATTTCTGCCCCATAGGATTGAGTGTAATATCATTTCTCATATAAAGTTACTTAAAAAATCACTGTCAGTCTTCTATAAACCCTGGCAAAAATTTTGCAAATATGTGCCACACTAGAGTCCTCATTACAGCTGTCGAAGTATGAGTATGAACTTTAATAGTGAATAATTACTTTTCAAAAAAAAAAAAAAAAAATCAGAGAAGACATACAATTCCACATTGTTTCGCATTGTAGAAGTTTATACATGAGCTGAGTCGATAATGCAGTTTTATGAGTTGTAGATTGCAATTGTTATGTAAAATCTGCAAATAAAACATCGTCAGTGTTATATAAGTCTCGGCATGAATTTAGCAATGAAGTCGTCAAAGATTATTCATCGCCATTACACCTATATAAAGATGAGAATGTAATAAATATTGCATGGAAATTGAAAAATATTTATACTGCCTAAGCAGCTGTCTAAGTATCAGTAACAAGCAGGGCTGCAGTCGTTGTTTTTGTGGTCCTCTTTGTCGTGATCATTATTATATCCTCGTCTTTGTAATGGTCCTACATTTGTCATTTTAGAATAATATTGTTTTCCATATCCTGCAAGTGACTTTTGTAGGAAAAACTGCAGCACACAAACAGGTGGCATTAAGGAAGTTAATTGTGTGTTTCTGTGAAAATCTCGAAATAGTTGTTTGGCAGTACAACAATACCTTCTCCTTTTCTGTTCTTTCTATAAAGAAAAACTGAAAGCAATTTGCTTTTAAATAACAGTCACGTGTATCACTTGTAACTAATTCAACTGTTCATAGTATAGATACTCGTCAAAAAATTACTTTATTGGCAAGTCTATCGTACTATCAAAAAGGAGTGAGTTATATGGCAGTAACAATGTTTAATAGCCTCCCTATAAAAAATCAAACTTTAAACTTCTGATTCGTGTCTAATGACCCGCGCTTTAGGAATCGGTTCTACAGGCCATTTTGGCATAAATGTCATATGAACATGGTTCCTATATTATCGGCAGTTAAGAAGTTACAGCTGATTGAATCCTACGAATGGATGCTGGACCCTGAACGCTTTTCACAGCCATTATCACCTTCACTTCATTCAGACGCTAAATAACCTAAGAAGTTGATACAGCATCGTAAAACAACCCACTAATCCTACGAATGTAACAGTAGCCTTGAGTAGAACTAAGAGTTATGCACTTAAAATACACAGAAATATTAATTCAAACTACTGTACTACAGTAATCACAAAATAAACATACCACAGTTTGGAACACAAAATAAATATACCTCAGTTTGGAAGCAGATGTTTCTCCTTCCATTTCGATGCAGTTGGCTGCACGCATGTGAATGGCGTGCATGTACCATTCCGTACCTTGGTACGGTTGTACCTGAAAAGCACAGCTGAAAATCACCTGACCTATCTTCCCCTTTTCCTCCGTACTTCACGTCAATGCGCAACCCTCCATTTAGTTTACTTTCCAATGTTTCTATTATGATGCAACTCCAAAGCCTGATTCACATTCTTACATTCGGATTTTTACAAATAATTTTCAAAACAATCGAATCCATGTCCATATGACATTTTATACTGAATATCACCTAAAGAACTGTTTCCTAATGCGACCTATAGAACTGATTTCTAACGAGTGAGTATATTTCAACTAGACTTCGACTATGAATTACGATTTTGTAGTACAGTACTATTACGATTTGTTGACATGTTTCTATCCTATGTGAAGCTATGTACGAATGTCGCTGAATGTAAATAAATACCGGTACAAAACAATATAATACAATGATACTAATATTTCAAAGAGTAACACTTTACCAAATCCGGTCCAGGTGATGACAGCTTCTCCCTGCAAAAAAAATAAACATTTCCCATTACACCAAAGTCAGAACAATATACTATTACAACACCACACTCAACAATAAACACAGGCATGTTAAAAGATACAAACGATAAGGGACTGATACTACAAAAGAGAACATGGAGGAGATACGAGACATTGCAAATATTAGGGATCTACACGCAAAATACACGTTTCAACACTCTTTGTTAAGATGACTCCTAATATCCACAGCACTTCATATTCTGTCAAGGTGTGAATGTGGAATATGGACCAAACCACGTCCACTTTGGCCACTGATACGGATGCGCCCATTGTGCAAATTTAAAGTTTTGATATAGGCGATAAATGGCCAGAAAATTTTGGAGTCCTATCCTTCAGACACAGTTCTAACACGCACTCTAATCCACGACAAGGAACCCTGCAGCTCCAATACTTTTTCGGTTTATTCAGATACTATTCTCACACACTTCTTACTTTGCTACCTCATATATTTAAATGATCTTACAAAGAAAGGTAACCCGTTTGGTTGTAACTCCAGCAAACTGTATCCAATTTGAGGCATTGATAAGCTCTTTTTAATGATCACCCTGATTTTAAGTGACCATACTAGCAACAGATGCGTCACACACACCACTAGGAGCTACCTCGTTACAAAAATAAGAAATAGGTTATTATCATCCCTTGCCATTTACATCCAGAGATCTTCCACAGTACAATCACATTCTAACCACATTACGAGTGACTTCACTTTTAAATATAATGTAGAAATACTGGGTGTTCATTTCAAAGTGTGTCATGACATCACTGTTGTGAGTCAGTGATTTGAAGCGAGTTTCAGCTTTTATGTCAGAGAAGTTGCCTATTATTCAAGGCGTTCAATCTGAACTTGAGAACGTGTATGGTATAACTTGAATGTCGTAGCAACAGATTGCAGTCTGTACGGTCTGTGTGCTACCATAACCTCTTTCGAACTGTCTTTTGCACGGGAAGTTGTACGCAGGGTATTTGTTATCATCGGTAATGGCAACATTCCACAACACAAATCAAATGCTCCGTGTCCATGTTGACCGTCGAAGTTAATGTGAACGAATACGTAAGTAATCGTCTTGACCATCTCCCCATATCCCGATAGTAAGAAAAAAACTCATCTCAGTACGTGTTTTCAAACAGTTCACATTCCTGCCACAACCGGTGTTACGGTATGTAACAGTACTTAATCTTCAGAATAAACGCCGTACTTGCTAGGCAACTTCTCTGGCACATAGGTAATATGCCTCTGCGGAAGTGTAGGAAGATTGAATTCTCTAGGCTCATCGGCTAGCCACATGATGGCATACAGCGAGCCATGACACACTTTGAACTGAACACCCAGTAGCCTGAATGTTTTGTGGTGCTTATTACTTTATATACACACAGTATTGGGGATTGTTACACAAATTTATCTACACAACAGATAAGCTTAAGTACCGATAGAAACTATAAGCATTGTTAAAATGCACAAAGGTCCTTACAACTCCCTTAATGATACACATTGTAGTTTTTGTAGAATTATTCAGTAATATATTTTGCACAAAAATCAAAAGCTACGTTTTCTTAATGTGAAATAACAACGAATTTATACTTTTTGTGCGAGATAACACCTCATTTTTAAACTGAAATTTAACATTTTTGTTCACTGCGAAACAAAATCGCTACTCACACCAAAAGTCAGGGAGATATGAGTGAAGGTATTTACATATCTGATAGGCTACAAATACGAGGGAGAGTCAAAAAGTAACCTTAATAATTGTTTTGTTAATTGCTTATGTACAATAAGACTACAAACACTTCATCACTTTTCAACATAGTGTAACAGGAACATTTGCATTGAACGTAGTGTTGAAAAGTGATCAAGTGTTTGTAGTCTTAATGTACATATTCAATTAATAAAACAATTATTAAGGTTACTTTTTGACTGTCCTTCATATATTGATGTGCAAATTTTATACTATGGCGGTACATTGGAAGAAATTTAGTGCCCAAACATTTTTTGAAGAATTAAAAAAACCTGCACTTCCACGAACACCTCAAAATTAATTTCTTTACATCATCATTATTTTCTCCCTACAATCTCAAAGATGATCAGGTATAATATGAATGCACAAAGACCCCTGACACTCTAGACACCCAGGCAATTTTTCTCCTTCAAGAAAAATTCACTGAGAGTCGACCCCGGGACACCAAAACCTTTGATAATTTACTATTTTATTATTAAAATTTTATACCTCCAACTACTAAAACAGCGTTGTAAATAATGATTTACGAAAGTATTAAATATGCGATTTTCAACATACGTACGACAGTATTTTACCTGGGGTGTGATCCTACATGAAACTTAGTTCAACACCCGTAGACTAAATTTGAATCTTTTGACAAAAAAAAAACATTGCTATTTGCGATTGGAGTTAACATACACAGTAATACATAAAAAAATAATATAGATGTCAGTCTAAAAGACACCTCAAAACAGAGGTCTGCAAACTGGTCATCATGCCAATGAGAGTTGTGACGGTATTGAATACAATCCGCTAAACACAGGGAACATCAAAGACACAAAGGGGGCATTTATCTATCAATGGTGGTGTACAAAAATTTAATGTTCTTCAGGTTTCACTAAACCGTTTATAATTTACCTACATACTCTATGTATTTAAGTTCAAAAATTTATATTCTTCCATTTTATCTTAATTTTTACTGTGTCAAAAACATATAGTGACATTATTATAATTGGCTAATATTCCTCCATTACCAAGTAAGTTTTTTCGTCTTTTTAAGGAATCATTATTTATTTAAATTCATTATTATTATTATTATTATTATTATTATTATTATTATTATTAATACTCGATCACAACGCGATAACACGCTAGAAATTCCACTTCACACATCATCTCTGTATTCCTCATCTTTCACTGTTGCTACCTCTCGTCACTGGAACTCTCTGCCGCCTGAAGTCAAGGGCTGCCGAACATTGAAATCTTTCAAATCCAAGTTAGAAAATTATCTTATGACGAGTTGCCAAACTAACTTACTATTATGACAAGTGTTGTATTGCATGTTTCCACGTATTCACATTTTTTTATGTTCTAGTGATATTTAACTTATTTTATATTTTTGTTTTCATATTTTCCGATAATGGTATATCTCTAATGTGATAAGTTGAGCTATATATAAACATAATTTTCCTTACTGTGTATACTTAAAAATATTGTATTCATTGTATGCTTTGTACTGCACTATTGTATTACTACTATTAGTATTATTATTACTATTAGGCTTGTTATTATTATTTTATTCATTATTATTATTACTATTATTATTAATATTATTATTATCATTATTATTATCATTACTATTCTTATTTATTATTATTATTATTATTATTATTATTATTATCAATAATTGTCTTATTTTTTTATACTTTGTAGGCCTAATTTATTTTTGACCTGCTGTTCACATTTTATTATGCTTTTTTCTTTCTTTCTGTATGTTATATATTATGTCTGATTTCTTCTTACATGTTGTTTACATTTTATTATTATTATCTTATTCAGTTTTGTGTGTACTTTGTAAATTTGTAGTGTTTTTGTAACGCAGTTTTTACTCCTGGTTGAGTGTTAGAGAAGGCCGTATGGCCTTAACTCTGCCAGGTTAAATAAATCATTATTATTATTATTATTATTATTATTATTATTATTATTATTTTACAATTTTAATTAAAAAAATGTTCCCAAATGTAAACATAGCTATTATTTTGGCAGCAAATAAAGAAAAGGGATAGATATTTTGCTTTCAGAAGTATCATTTTAAATAAATATAAATCCAATGATTGCATTGTGTTTTCAAATGTGTCAGTCTGTAAATCTGCTTCTTTCAGATAACTGACTCATTCATTCCTTAACAAGTCAACAGGTTGGCGAAATGCGGGAATTATCGTGTGCTTACTGTTATTACTCACTACATTCTATGCTACCTTCGGTATTAACTTACAGCATTTGCCAGAATAAAGAAAATTAATAACAGTGAAAAAAATCTCGGTTTGAGAATATTCCCAAAAACATCCGGAATATTCTCAAATCTCTTCCCCCAGGAATACACCCATGTCCCAACACTATGTAGCTCGCAGGTGTTTCATAGAGATTTAGTCAGTTACAACAAATATTCCAATAGTACACAGAAGTAACATTCTTGTAAGACATTGTAATACTCACAGGGGGGAGAAGCCCACCAGCTTTGCATTGGCCAGGCATCTGGGATACGGCAGCACGCGACACTGAATGTCCAAGTCTAATTTGTCTAAGTCCTGGGTTCTGAAATTTGTGACAGTCTAGAAGAGGTTAGTTTAGGTTTTTCATATGTCTTGCATATACGAGTCTGTGATATATTGGATTAGGTTAGTTTAGGTTTCCTTTCATGTACGAATCTGTGACTGATTAGGTTAGTTGAGTTTAGTCTTTTGGTATGTCTTGCATATGCTAAGTAAAGTGAAATGTTCGTTTGGCAATCATTCTGAAGTGTTGTTGTTTAGTCAACTGTCCGAAGAAAGGTTTCAACCTCATAAGTGAGACCAATAAGATATCACTTACGAGGCAACTAAATAAAGGGTAGAAGGGCCAATTCTACCTCTTTATTCTTTCGAAATCCAACTTCTGATATGGTTTTAAGTCAAGTGACGTCCTGTATGAATTCTTCACATTTCAAAGTATGTTCTCTCTCAAAAGTAGTCAATTCTTCCACTGTTTTCGTCAAAAACGTCCTTCAGTGTCGCGTACTATAGAAACCCCGGTCAGGTTCTATCTGGAAAGAAAACAAAAAATAGGTGCACTGTATTTGGACTGTAACAACACATACTTCTATAGTACATAGACGTAATACTCTAGAAAGGCACTGCAATACTCACCGGTCTTCTACGGAGGTATTCTTCTGCGGAGCATCTGGGCCATGGCAGCCTGACATCCAGGTGGTTGATTCTGCAGTTCTTCCTTAGAGGCAACAAAACAAAACGGGTACAATGTAGTTGACCAGTTACAACAAGACTTTCAGTAGTACATAGAAGTAAATTCTGGTAAGACACTGCAATACTTACAGGTATTCTTCTCCGGAGATATTCTTCTGCAGGTATTCTCCTCCAGAGATATTCTTCTTTCTTCTGCGGTGGTTTCTTCTTTCTTCTGCACTGGTTTCTTCTTTCTTCTGCACAGCACCTGGGGCATGGCAGCCTGACGTTCAAGTGATTCTGCAGTTCTTCCTTAGAGACAACAAAACAAAACGGGTGCAATGTAATTAACCAGTTACATCAAGAATTTCAGTAGTACACAGAAGTAAATTCTGGTAAGACACTACAATACTTACAGCTTTGTTAGTTATGGTGCAGAACTCCATCAATTACAGTCACAGCATTGGGTCGATGTAACGCATCTGCACAGCGTTGGGCAGGTATTCTTCCTGCGATGGTATTCTTCTTTCTTCTGCGGTGGTTTCTTCTTTCTTCTGCGGTGGTATTCTTCTGATTCTGCAGTTCTTCCTTAGAGGCAACAAAACAAAACGGGTGAAATGTAGTTGAACAGTTACAACTAAGGAGCGAATTTCTATGTAATTAAGTATTATTTTTGCGTGTGATAAAACACAATTAACAAAGTTAAAAATTCCGAACATGAAGTTTCAAGTTTAAAACCCGAATTTTATTTCACATGTTGTTGTTGTTTTCTAATGCCAGGCGTTTGATAATAAAGTCATTTGACCTCTTGCACTCCAATATTTTTCAAAGATATTATCATGACCAGACACTGAAGCACAGACTTTGAGGTGTTCCGAATCCATTTCTTGGTTTGAGTTGCACAATGGACAGTTAGGGGACTGATATATTCCAATTCTATGCAGGTGTTTGGCCAAACAATCATGGCCTGTTGCCAATCTATATGCAGCTACAGACGATTTTCGTGGTAAATCGGGAATTAACTGTGGATTTTGATGCAGAGAGTTCCATTTTTTCCCTTGGGATTGTGTTATCAAATTTTGTTTGTTGAAGTCTAAGTATGTAGATTTAATAAATCTTTTCACAGAGTAATACGTAGATTTAGTAACAGGTCTGTAAGTAGCAGTGCTGCCCTTCTTTGCTAAAGCATCTGCATTCTCGTTTCCCAGGATTCCACAATGGGATTTTATTTCACATAAAAACACATATTTTCACAAAAAAATTATGTAAATACATATTTTCAGGAAATCTATTATAAACACATAAATCTTGGAGTTTTTTTACTTAAATAATTTTTTTACAAGAACTTTTAAACATTTTAAAACTAAATCAATTATGTCACTCAGAAGTATGTTAACTTTTTAAGAATTCTTGGTTGTTTCGAGTTTCTATGCACTGCATGGTGTATCCGTGATCCATTTTTGTAATAGTTTTGCATCAAGTTTTGAGAACTGCTAGGCAGCATATCAGTGTTATTATTAGAGAATAAATTAACGTGGACAAGGAGGAGAGATCTTGCAACACATAATTAGGAATGTTTATTGTTGCTGAAGATGATTTCATTCCACGCTTTGTTTGTGAAACACAACAGATAAGAGCTCTGATATGAACATTATTTAATTTAAACAAATCTCTCGCCTCTCGCTCATGTCCATCAAGTAAGGCAATACGTCTTGTTGTGATTCCCTGTTATCAGGCTTCGTCAATCAATATCCTTCAAGATATACTGAAAGATGGTTATTTAAAAAACGATTTGGCTTTCCTATTAGCAAATCTAAGCTTTTTATGTGACTCCATAAAAAAACTCGAAACATCCAAAAACCTGTTGTCTGAAACAGGAAGATGCGTGCCATGAAAATTAAACTAGACTTGCTACCAGGTTCAGAAGTACAAGTACTAAGGGACAAAGTCCAGAATGTGTTTGGGAAAAACAGTGGATATAAAAAAATGTGTGAAGTTGCTCAAGTATTGGAGGGTGTGCCTGTAGGTGAAATTGACGGTGTAGGTGTTTGTGACATCCCTCTCTTTAAAAATGCATGTCTGACGTCCTGTGATGTGGAAAGATCGTTTTCACATTATAAGTCGTCATTCAGAGATAATCGGCATGCGTTTGTGATGGAGAATTTGGAGATGACCTTTGTTGTTCACTGCAATTCTCGGCCAACTACTAGCACTCAAGTGTGGTTGGTGACTACCTAATAACATTTTTTTTCCAAGCTAAGTAAGGTATTTTTGTCATATTTAAAAAAATATATTTTTTTTTATTTTTAGCAAATATTTTCGTACTTTTTAGCACATAACAATAAATATGTTGTTGCTGTTTTCTAATGCCAGGCGTTTGACAATAAAGTCATTTGACCTCTTGCACTCCAATATTTTTCAAAGATATTATCATGACCAGCCACTGAAGCACAGATTTTGAGGTGTTCCGAATCCATTTCTTGGTTTGAGTTGCACAATGGGCAGTTAGGGGACTGATATATTCCAATTCTATGCAAGTGTTTGATATATTTAAATTTTTTACACATAAACATCCGCTCCCTACTTACAACAAAGATTTCAGTAGTACACAGAAGTAAATTCTGGTAAGACACTGCAATACTTACAGCTTTGTTAGTTATGGTGCAGGACTCCATCAATTACAGAACACAGCATCTACATCTGCACAGCGTTGGGCAGGTATTCCTCCTGCGGTGGTTTCTTCTTTCTTGTTTCTTCTCTCTTCTGTGGTGGTATTCTTCTGATTCTGCAGTTCTTCCTTAGAGGCAACAAAACAAAACGGGTGAAATGTAGTTGAACAGTTACAACAAGGATTTCAGTAGTACACAGAAGTAAATTCTGGTAAGTCACTGCATACTTACAGCTTTGTTAGTTATGGTGCAGAACTCCATCAATTACAGAACACAGCATTGGGTCGACATAACGCATCTGCACAGCGTTGGGCAGGTATTCTTCCTGCGATGGTTTCTTCTTTCTTGTTTCTTCTCTCTTCTGCGGTGGTTTCTTCTTTCTTCTTTCTTTTCTCTTCTGCGGTGGTATTCTTCTGATTCTGCAGTTCTTCCTTAGAGGCAACAAAAAAACAAAACAGGTGAAATGTAGTTGAACAGTTACAACAAGGACTTCAGTAGTACACAGAAGTAACATTCTGGTAAGTCACTGCAATACTTACAGCTTTGTTAGTTATGGTGCAGAACTCCATCAATTACAGAACACAGCATTGGGTCGATATAACACATCTGCACAGCGTTGGGCAGGTATTCCTCCTGCAGTGGTTTTTTCTTTCTTCTTTCTTGTTTCTTCTCTCTTCTGCGGTGGTATTCTTCTGATTCTGCAGTTCTTCCTTAGAGGCAACAAAACAAAACAAGTGAAATGTAGTTGAACAGTTACAACAAGGACTTCAGTAGTACACAGAAGTAACATTCTGGTAAGACACTGCAATACTCACAGCTTTGTTAGTTATGATGCAGAACTCTTTCTGCGGTGATATTCTTCTTTCTTCTGTGGAGATATTCTTCAGTGGACCACCTGGGGCACGGCAGCCTGACGTCCAGGTGGTACATCAGTTGACTCTGCAGTTCTTCCTTAGAGGCAACAAAACAAAACGGGTGAAATGTAGTTGAACAGTTACAACAAGGACTTCAGTAGTACACAGAAGTAACATTCTGGTAAGACACTGCAATACTCACAGCTTTGTTATTTACGATGCAGAACTCAACATTGGTTTGACGTGACGCATCTGCACAGCGTTGGGTAGGTATTCTTCTGCGGAGATATTTTTCTTTCTTCTGCAGAGATATTCTTCTGCGGAGATATTCTTCTGTGCAGGTATTCTTCTGTGGAGCGTCTGGGGCATGGTAGCCTGAGTCCAGGTGATACAGCAGTTGATTTTGCAGTTCCCCCTTAGAGGCAACAAAACAAAACGGGTGCAATGTAGTTGACCAGTTACATCAAGAATTTCAGTAGTACACAGAAATAAATTCTGGTAAGACACTGCAATACTCACAGCTTTGTTAGTTACGATGCAGCACTTCATCAATTACAGCCACAGCTCTGGGTCAATGTGACACATCTGCACAGCGTTGGGCAAGGCAGTCAGATTCTTGTACGGAGCATCTGGGGAACGGTAGGCTGATGTTCAGGGACTTTTCTATAGCACTTGTCACTGAAACTTCCAACTTGCATTTGTGAGAGGTTACTTTAGGCTTTAAGTCTATGTATTTATTAACACTGCAAATGACCAAATACCAACTTGCAGTAGTAACTTCATTATAATTAATAATGACAGTTAAATAACCTAATTTTCCATTACAACCTGCATATATGACACACACATTGTTAATGAGGGGCACATGGTAGTGTCGTGGTTAGGGCGTAATGCTACAAAGCCGGAAGGTCGCAGGTTCGATAGGACACTAATGCCTGGCACAATATTTATATAAACTGGGTATTTTACCATCACCTCAGTGTGACATTTGTAATGAGAAAAATTCTATTATGAATTGTGAACATTTAAATGTTTGTAAAAAACTTGTAAATTTTAAATCTTCTATGGGGACATTGACCTGGTCTGCCAGAAACCAAATGGTGTTCAATCAATCTGATTGAGTATTAAATACATACATACATATTACGGTATATTTATTAATATTATACTATGTTCTAATAGAACATATTCATGAATACTCTTATAAAATCTTTGAAACGTAATTTTTTTGCAGCCATCCAATTTTTAACAAATTTTAACTCGTTTAATTTTCTATAATAATTTTTTTTGTGTAATTATTACTCTTATATAATAATCAGTCTGACCTCGATTTCTCCAATCGCAACGGGACCAAAAAAAAAAAATTCGAAAATTACAAAATAACGTACTGTATGTTCTTCAAAGATTACCTGTACATACAGGATTATGTTTTACAAGATAAGTACTGTACTGGCAATCTGCTGGTATTAGTAGTATTTATTTATTTATTTATTTAACCTGGTAGAGATAAGGCCATCAGGCCTTCTCTGCCCCTCTACCAGGTATTCTACCTCTGGTACTGCAACCATTGAGGGTGGTTAGCTCTTCTTCATCTTCATCTCCAACACTGCAGCATCTTCCTCGGACATCAGGGCGGGGGTGGTTACTCCTCTTCATCCTCTTCACCTCCGACACTGCAGCATCTTCCTCGGACATCAGGGCGGGGGTGGTTAGCTCCTCTTCATCCTCTTCACCTCCGACACTGCAGCATCTTCCTCGGACATAGGGCGGGGGTGGTTAGCTCCTCTTCATCCTCTTCACCTCCGACACTGCAGCATCTTCCCCGGACATCAGGGCGGGGGTGGTTAGCTCCTCTTCATCCTCTTCACCTCCGACACTGCAGCATCTTCCTCGGACATCAGGGCGGGGGTGGTTAGCTCCTCTTCATCCTCTTCACCTCCGACACTGCAGCATCTTCCCCGGACATCAGGGCAGGGGTGGTTAGCTCCTCTTCACCTCTGACACTCCAGCATCTTCCCCGGACATCAGGGCAGGGGTGGTTATTATAAATAGGGTATGAACCCATTAGCCTATTTAGCTTACTTTTCTAATATAATGTTTGGTTTAAAATTAACTTTACTTAAATTAATACACCTAAACCAAAAATAAAAATAAATAAATCCTAATTCCCAAGAAAAATAATAAATAATTTAATGACAAAGGTAAAAATCCTCCTCTTCATCCTCTTCACCTCCGACGCTGCAGCATCTTCCCCGGACATCAGGGCAGGGATGGTTAGCTCCTCTTCATCCTCTTCACCTCCGACACTGCAGCACCTTCCCCGGACGTAACTTTCTGAATTCTTTGGTGAATTCTTCTGCCTCTTTGTGAAGTAGTCCACCAGTAATTGGAACACTTTACCCACAGAACACAGCTCAGTACTTATATTCAGCAAGACATATCAGTACAGAAAACTAAACTACTACCGTCAAAGCGAATATCTGTTCATCTCAGGCACTATAGAATTCAAGATATTGGAATCAAAATTTTGCTTCTAGATATCGAATTTACGTACGTCAGTTCGAATTTTCTAAGTCCCGATCAAATTATATGTACTTTACGTGTTAATAATCATCGATAAGTCGAAATTCGTTCTTTGTTTCCTACATTTGATTTTAAAATCATGATTGCCCCTACTATTATTATTAACTGTCATTATTGAGTAAAATTAGTCACCACTGCCACCAGGTATTTACTCATTTGCAATGTGAATAAACACATAGGCATACATGCATACCACACCACACCACACCATACCATACCATACCACACCACACCACACCACACCACACCACACCACACCACACCACACAACACCACACCACACACCACACATCACACCATACCACACCACACCACATCACACCACACCACACATCACACCATACCACACCACACCACACCACATCACACCACACCACACCACACCATAACATACCATACCATACATACCATATATACCATATATACCATACAGAGACTTCTCACACCGAGCCGTTATGTCTACCTATACTTTTTGATAAGTCTTTCATATACGAATCTGTGACAGATTATGTTAGGTCAATTTAGGCTTTTGGTATGTCTTGCATATACTAAGTGAAGTGAAATGTGTGTTACTTTCCGATCTACCTAGTATGTTTTATCGCTTACATATTTCAGTTTTAAAGTAGTATTAACTAGAACCTTTTAGAATCACTGCTATTGGACTACGACATTAAGAAAGAGTACGAAAAGAAAAACCGGTGATCCAATCCTCACATGCAGTTGAACTATTCATAGAACCCATTATTGTAGCTGAGAGCCATTAATTACCTTCATAGACCCACGAATCACAAATTAATGCTTCTTTGCTCAAATGCGGCCTATAAACCAATGTATTAATTATTCAACCCATTTATATCTCATTATTATTACAGCTGTTTTCAATCAATATTGAAACTATTCTTGTACAGATTATGTGGGTAAATTGACGTCCAGGGGATTATCTGTAGAACGTGACACTGAAATTCCAACTTGAAATTTTCTAATTCCCGTAGCACACCGTAAGACAAAGAATATGCTATGGCTCGAGAAACTAATGAGCAATCAGCAGGCTTTGGAAGCACTCATATAAAGATGCACTCGTATTAGAAAGTTTTATGTTTTCCTTCGATCCTTTGCGGTCTCCCCAATGCACAAAGAGCACGTGTAATATATCTATAAAAACACTCGACCTAGTCTTCCCGTGGATGGGGGGTTTAAAGTCCTGAAATGCCAGTGCACTAATTGTAAGGTCGTAGGATCGAATCCTCCCTCCATCTTACTTCCATTTTTTGTTTTGAAATTGTAGCATTGATGTGCACACACAAAAACTAAAGATAAGTTTTTTTTAATTTTTTTCGTCTAATACTAATGAAAATAAATAGGCCTAATGAAGTAACAAATTCCAACAAAAATAAAGGGTCTTTATGGAAAAAAAATTCTTCTAATAGAGAATATGTGACCTGCCAGGACGAATTACTAGCCAGAACTTTCGAGGCAAGGATAAAATCAAATGTCGATGCTGTTTCCAAGGCTTCTTGAATTTGAGCCACAAGCCGTCCATCGTCCTGCGTTGATTTGCAGGCCACTTCGACATCATTCCTTTCTTCACCTCTGGCCGTACATTTTCAATGGGATTGGAATCAGTTGAGCAGGGACACAGTTTCGACACTTCTTCAAAAAAGGCTTCACTGTTGCGTGCCATAGAAAGCACCATCCAGGCGGTACACCCGTTGATTCTATTGTTCTACCTAAGGAGTAAAAAAAAACCAATCCTGTCCATTGGTCGGTTATGACAAATATTCCTACACTACAAATTCCGGTCAGACAATGCAATACTCACAGCATTGGTAGCTATGATGCAGAAGTCCACCAGTTACAGCCACAGGCCTGGGTCCAAGCACAGGCGGAGAGAGAAACGTTTCAGTCAAGTTTGGGAGGGCTGTGTGCCCCATGCCCCGCCTATAGGTCCATGTGATGCACTGGTACAGTGTTGGGCATCTGTGGCATGGCATGCTGATGTACACGGACTTTTCTACAGGACACGACACTGAAACTTTCAACGTGCACTTTTCTTAGTTCTGATGTATGGAAATTTGTGAGAAGTTAGGTGAGGTTAGTTTAGGCTTTTGATGTGTCCATCTTACTTCAGTTTTTTGTTTAAAAAAACACCTTTACCATGCAGGTTATTGTATTTCTTTTAAATTTAAATCACTGAAATTTTGGCATTGATGTGGACACAAAAACGAAAGGTAAGCTTTTCCTTTTTTCCATGTAATACTAATGAAAATTAACAATGAAGGAACAAATCCCAACAAAAATAAAAAGTCTTATATGAAAAAAAAACAACAAAAAATATCTTCTAATAGAGAGTATGTGACCTGCCAAGTCGAATTACTTCCCTGAATCTTCGAGGCATGGATGAAATCAAATGTCGATACCATATCCAAGATTCTTGAATTTGAGCCACAAGGCGTCCTTTGTCCTGCGTTGATTTGCAGGCCACTTCGACATCATTCCTTTCTTCACCTCTGGCCGTACATTTCCAATGGCATTGGAATCAGTTGAACAGGGACACAGTTTCGACACTTTCGTCAAAAAAGGCTTCACTGTTGCGTGCTATAGAAAGCACCGTCCAGGCAGTACACCAGTTGATTATATTGTTCTACCTAAGGAGTAAAAAAACAAATCCTGTCCATTGGCCGGTTATGACAAATATTCCAACACTACAAATTCCGGTCAGACAATGCAATACTCATAGCAATGGTAGCTATGATGGAGAACTCTACCAGTTACAGCCACAGGCCTGGGTCCATGCATGGGTGGAGAGAGAACCATTTCGGCCAAGTTTGGGAGAACAGTGCCCCCCCATGCCACCCATGACTCCGCCCATGGGTCCACGTGATGCACTGTTACAGTGTTCAGCATCTGACGTACACGGACTTTTCTACAGGACACAACACTGAAACTTCCAACTTGAATTTTTCTTAGTTATGATGTATGGAAATATGTGAGAAGTTAGATGAGGTTAGTTTAGACTTTTGATGTCTCCATCTTACTTCAATTTTTATTTAACAAAACTCATTTAGCATGTCGATTATTATATCTTTTTAACATTTAATGCATTGAAGTTTTGGTATTGATGTGCACACACAAAAAGGAAAGATAAGCTTTTTTCTAACTATTACTAATGAAAGTAAATAATGAAGGAACAAATTCCAACAAAAGTAAATAGTCTTATATGAAACAACAACGAAAAACATTCTTCTAATAGTGAGTATGTGACCTGCCAGGTCGAAGTACTTGCCTGAATCTTCGAAGCATGGATGAAATCAAATGTCGATACTGTATGCCACCCATCTTGAATTTGAGCCACAAGTCGTCCTTTGTCCTGCGTTGATTTATAGACCACTTTGACATCATTTCTTTTTTCACCTCTGTCCGTACATTTTCAATGGGATTGGAATCGGGTGAGCAGGGAGACAATTTCCACATTTTCGACAAAAAAGGCTTCGCTGTTGCTATAGAAAGCACCATCCAGGCGGTACACCAGTTGAATTTGTTGCTCTACCTAAGGGGTAACAAAACAAATCCGGTGTTTTGGCCGGTTATGACAAATATTCCAACACTACAAATTCCTGTCACACAATGCAATACTCACAGCATTGGTAGCTATGATGCAAAAGTCCACCAGTTACAGCCACAGGCCTGGGTCCAAGCATAGGCGGAGAGAGAACCATTTCGGTCAAGTTTGGGAAGGCTGTGTGCCCCATGCCCCCACATGACTCTACCTATAGGTCCATGTGATGCACTGGTACAGTGTTGGGCATCTGTGGCACGGCATGCTGACGTACACGGACTTTTCTACAGGAACGACACTGAAACTTCCAACTTGCATTATTCTTAGTTCTGATATATGGAAATTTGTGAGAAGTTAGGTGAGGTTAGTTTAGTCTTTTGATGTGTCCACCTTACATCTATTTTTTGTTTAAAAAAACACGTTTACCTTGCAGGTTATTGTATTTCTTTTAAATTTAAATCACTGAAATTTTGGCATTGATGTGGACACAAAAACGAAAGGTAAGCTTTTCCTTTTTTCCATGTAATACTAATAAAAATTAGCAATGAAGGAACAAATCCCAACAAAAATGAATAGTCTTATATGAAAAAAACAAAAAAACAAAAAAAAAAAAAACAAACAAAATCTTCTAATAGAGATTATGTGACCTGCCAGGTTTAATTACTTCCCTGAATCTTCGAGGTATGGATGAAATCAAATGTCGATACCATATCCAAGATTCTTGAATTTGAGCCACAAGGCGTCCTTTGTCCTGCGTTGATTTGCAGGCCACTTCGACATCATTCCTTTCTTCACCTCTGGCCATAAATTTCCAATGGCATTGGAATCAGTTGAGCAGGGACACAGTTTCGACACTTTCGTCAAAAAAGGCTTCGCTGTTGTGTGCTATAGAAAGCACCATCCAGGCAGTACACCTGTTGATTATGTTGTTCTACCTAAGGAGTAAAAAAACAAATCCTGTCCATTGGCCGGTTATGACAAATATTCCAACACTACAAATTCCGGTCAGACAATGCAATACTCACAGCATTGGTAGCTATGATGGAGAACTCCACCAGTTACAGCCACAGGCCTGGGTCCGCGCATAGGTGGAGGGAGAAACGTTTCGGTCAAGTTTGGGATGGCTGTGTGCCTCATGCCCCCACATGACTCCGCCTATAGGTCCATGTGATGCACTGGTACAGTGTTGGGCATCTGTGGCAGGGCATGCTGACGTACACGGACTTTTCTACAGGACACGACACTGAAACTTCCAACTTGCATTTTTCTTAGTTCTGATGTTATGGAAATTTGTGAGAAATTAGGTGAGGTTAGTTTAGGCTTTTGGTGTGTCCATTTTACTTCTGTTTTTAATTATCAAAACACTTTCAGCATGCTGTTATTGTATTTTTTAACATTTAAATAATTGAAGGTGTGGCACTGATGTGCACACACAAAAACGAAAGATAAACTTTTTTTTTTCCATCTAATACTAATGAAAATAAATAATGAAGGAACAAATCCCAACAGAAATAAATAATCGTGTATGAAAAAACAACAAAAATCATTCTTCTAATAGAGAGTATGTGACCTGCCAGGTCGAATTACTTGCCTGAATCTTCGAGGCATAGATGAAATCAAATGTCGATACTGTATCCCAGGCTTCTTGAATTTGAGCCACAAGAGGTCGTTTTTCCTGCGTTGATTTGCAGTCCACTTTGGCATCATTTCTTTCTTCACCTCTGGCCGTACATCTTCAATGGGATTGGAGTCGGGTGAGCAAGGAGACTGTTTCCACATTTTCGACAAAAATGGCTTTGCTGTTGCGTGCTATAGAAAGCACCGTCCAGGCGATACACCAGTTGATTCTGCTGCTCTACCTAAGGGGTAACAAAACAAATCTGGTGCATTGACCGGTTATGACAAATATTCCAATACTACAAAGAAGTAACATTCCGGTCAGAAATGCAATACTCACAGCATTGTTAGCTATGATTCAGGACTCCACCAGTTACAGCCACAGCCCTGGGTCCATACATAGGTGGAGAGAGAACCGTTTCGGCCAAGTTTGTGAGGACAGTGCCCCCCATAACTCCACCTGTGGGTCCACGTGATGCACTGGTACAGTGTTGGGCATCTGTGGCACGGCATGCTGACATACACGGACACTTTCTACAGGACTGGGCACTGAAACTTACAACTTGCAGTTTTATTAGTTCTGATGTATGGAAATTTATGAGAATGTAGGTGAGGTTACTTTAGGCTTTTGGCGTCCATCTTACTTCTATTTTTTGTTTAACAAAATACCTTTAGCATGCCGGTTATTCTATTTTTTTTAACATTTAAATCACTGAAGTTGTGGCATTGGTGTGCACTAGGGTGTATCGAAATCAGTGGTTAAAATTTTTTTAACAGATTAGAAAAATTGGGGGTCTAAGAGCTGCCTTATGAGTTAATTATTATCCTTATCAAATTTTGTGCTCATACGAAAATTTCTAGCTGGGGCGCTTTAGTTTTAAAGTTTAAGAATTTTATCTAAATCTATATTAAACTCCAGAAATGGATTGCACCCTTTCCCTCTTACTTCAAAATTACGACCTTGTGCACACAAAATAAATTATTGGCACTGAAAAGTGCCTTTTCGTAAATATAATGATGCGCATTCGACAAACGCAGACAAATCTGCTCTTTTTAGTATTTTAAGACATAATTTGGTAGGTGCAATCCATGTTCTAAAATTTTCCCTTTTAATTTTCCGTTACGTACTTTAAAAATGTTAATGTACCCAGATAACTGAACAGAACTCTTAACAATATTTACAGACTGCAACAACCAATAACTCACCACGGGGAAGTGGCTGCTATCGAGTTCTTTCTTTCCATAAAAATAAATACCCTGGGGAAATCTTGTTTCTTCTAATTCGTTCTTAAGGGCAGCACTACAATTTTTCTTTACCTCTCGCTGAACTTTCCTTTTATGTATTAAATTCCTTTCGTCCTCTTTAAATACTAGTTTAAGATCTTCTAACACTACAGAGGCAATTGCCGCTACTTTTATTACTGATAACCCGTTTTATCGGTAATTTTAAAAACTTCTGGCAGAGGAATCCTCAACTGTGAAGTGCATTTTCAATTTGCAGGTCTTGATATAGATTTAAGCGGATATTTCCAATTGAAATCCGAAGAATTATTTTCTCCCGATGAGCTGTTCTGTTGTATGGCACACTCTGGAGAAATAGATGGCAGCTCTTCTTTCCTTTACATTTCATTTATCTGTTTTCCTCTTGTTGCGGACTTTTTTCTTACATTGTCCAGACTTCCAATCATCATTTTTCTACATGTCTGTTTGACCAGGAAATTCCTTTCTTTTTTTTCTGGTATTTTTTCGTATTTCCAGTTCGCAAAGTCAAGGCATTTGCATGTTGCAATACCAAATAGTCTCAGGCCGTTACGTCTAATACAGTCCAGTTTAGATTCATTAGATTTCCTGCTTTTTCTTGTTTTTAATAAATTCTTCACTTTAGTATGATAATTCAATATCACATCTGATATTGCTTTCATGGAAATGAATAACATCGATCGAAGCGTGTTTCCATGTACTCACTACTTTATCTGCAACTTTTTCTGCAATTACACTCACTGAAGGTTCTTTATAGTTTGACAACTTCAAGTGAAACCCCGTAAAACACGTCAACTTCTGGAATCTCTCTCTTTCTTCTCTCTCCCTCGCTCCTCGTCATTCAGTCACCAATCACCACGTAAATATCTGAGAGGGTGTGTGTGGGCATCGCGACCAATAGAAGAACCACTCTCCAGTATTACCCCAATAACGAATTCTTCATTTTTGCCTCGACTGTCGGCTAGGAAGGTTCCATTATGCTAGCATTGCAGGCAACTAGTCAACCTTTTAATGCTTTTGTTAGCAGGTTTGACAAACTGTGAGTGGACCTGCAAGTACATAGTGCATAGTGCTCTCTCCCTTCCCCCCGTGCTTTCTCAATTGCTCCTCCCCAAGACAGCCAGCGCTCATGTAGTAACTCGGTCAGAGTTTCAGTTCGATTTGTCAGTCTATACAGTAGAATAGACATGGGAAAAGCGACACATCCAGCTGTTTCGAAACATTCGGAACGACTCAGTGAAATGTTTCGAAACACTGTGTCGAATCACGACACATCTACTGGGAGGCTAAGTGCCGGCTGGCACTGTGTTGCAGCTTCGTTTGCTGTCAGATGCGCTGATTCGAAACTCTGTACACAAGATACGACACATAACAAACTTGCGGTACAGTACTTGATGTTTCGAGGTTAAATAGGAATATTTATTATTAGTAATCACGTTTACTTTAAAAATATACCTACTACTGTCACGTCATCTTGAAGTAACTATCAGATTCCAAATGTAGTCATGAGTTTAATGTACTAGTACAGAATAAATGCGATGATCATAAGCTTATAATCAATGTACGAGGGGGATCCAGGAAATAACGACCGTTCGCGCATACCCGCCGCGCAGCTGACTCCCCTTCCTTGTTTGAAGGTCAACTGGCTTCCTTAACATGTGTTCTCATAATGTTGTGAGTACTGGTTGCAACAAGTCGCCATTGTGCATTTTGTGTTACTTCGAAATGAACGTGATTGATAATCCCGCCGACTGTGAGGTGAGGAGTGTGATTCGATTTTTGAATGCCCGACATTTGAAACCTGCAGAAATTTACCGGCAATTGAAAGAAGTGTATGGGATACTGTAATGAATGAAAGAAATGTGAGAAAATGGTGTTCAACAATGGGCGAACAAATGTCCACGATGAAACTCGCACCATTTTCTCACATTTCTTTCATTCATTACAGTATCACCATACACTTCTTTCAATTGCCGGTAAATTTCTGCAGGTTTCAAATGTCGGGCATTCAAAAATCGAATCACTCTCCTCACCTCACAGTCGGCGGGATTATCAATCACGTCGTTCATTTTGAAGTAACACAAAATGCACAATGGCGACTTGTTGCAACCAGTACTCACAACATTATGAGAACACATGTTAAGGAAGCCAGTTGACCTTCAAACAAGGAAGGGGAGTCAGCTGCGCGGCGGGTATGCGCGAACGGTCGTTATTTCCTGGATCCCCCTTGTATGTACGGTATGTATTTGCTCATAAGTCATAAGTATACAAATCCACACGCTTTGACCGATATTTACCAAAGTTTACACATTAAGCCTTCACAACCAGGAGGAAAACATAGGCTACATTAACATTGGACAAATGGACGTTAAATTATTAAAAAAAAAAACAATAAAAATAAATATTATCAAACATGCAGGTATAATATTAAAATGCATCTTCTACAGTCAAATGTTGGTTATTTCTGTTATATTCAACATCGACTTTCACAGGACCGTCGAGAAAATAACATAAAATTAAATAACATTGTTGATATATTATGAAATGAGAAACCTAGAAAATTCATGCAGTAAGTAGTATTCAGATTATTAAAATTATTTCAATATATACAACAAATAGCCTATCATTATTATTATCATTATTATTATTATTATTATTATTATTATTATTATTATTATTATTATTATTATTATTATTATTATTTCTTCGGATATAGCTACTCGGCTTGATTTGAAAGTATGTCGGCAAGCTTCCGTTCGCGAAGCAGTATATTTGTTCGCTTTCAACCAGAGTTTCGAAACATTAACTGTTTCATTGGTTCTCTTCTCTTACACTCGACTTTCGATACAGTCGATACACAGCGACAAACCTTGGTGAAACTGAAACAGTTACTGTATCGAAACATGTAAGTCCGAGTGTGTCGAATCACAGAACATCTCAGTGTGTCGACACACTGTATCGAAACATTGATTCAGTAGCCATCACTACAGTAGAACCTCTATTATCCGTGGTAAAGAAAGGGACAGGCTGAACGGTCAATCGAAAAAATCGGATAATCCATACCATAAATTTTTTTCGTAAATTTAGTGAATAACACATTTTGGTAATTTCCTCTATGGCCTTCGTATTTAAAATTCTGGGTAGGGGATCACAAGTTCACTAATTTAAATCGCATTGCCAACGACGGGTTTTTGAGAGGCAAGGAAACTTCTTGTAATGGCTGCCTGTCGAAAGATATGAACAGTAGACGTCTCGTTTTGTAAATTTATATGCTTTATACACTACAAACTCATATCCTGTTGCGAGATGACCCACAGTTTCTCTTTCGCAGACCAGTCGACCTGATAATTAGCATAGCAAGATTTCTTTTGATACCGGTAGAAGATATTTTATGTAGAAGTTATAAAGTACGACAATTCGATAAGTAGACCATACTGTGTAAGGAAATAGGCTTGTAATAACACTCTCTGGAAAATAAAATAATATGCTAATACAATGTACAGTAGGATACTTCATATATTTCTGCAGCAAAAAAAGCGAGAGAAAGACAGACGGATAATCCACCAATCGGTTAATAGGGTGACGGATAATCGAGGTTCTACTATACTTCCTTTATTTTTTAATTCTATGCGCGTGAAGAGATAATACCTTATTACATCTCGCTTTTATAAGTCGGGAGTGTTTTGTTATCCAATTATTTTGAGACACGAAAAGTATCCTCCGCTCTGACAGATTCTTCTTTCTTAGTCTTACTGGTGAAGATTTCGCCATTAGAAATAATACGCAACACCCAAAACACACATACAATGCACTACAAGCAAAGGCTCAAGAGAAACTGACGAACAGAACGCAGGGAAATTGTGACAGAAAGCAGAAATTTACTTGCCTCGAAAACACGACGGCCTCTCTTCTTGGAATTGGTAATCCCTCATAAACCCCCATCCTCTACTCAACCCCTAGCCGCGTGGGAGAAATACAATAGATACCAGCATTGCCAAATCTAGCAGTCATTGCCTCTACCTGATGGCTTTCACCCGTTCTGTGTATTTTTAGACATTTGTCGACGTGTTGTTTTATACTGTTGTTCGCTTCAATACGTCTAATTTATTCCGGCCATGATTAATGAGCAGATGATCCGCAGTCAGGCCTCCTGATTCACCTGAAGATCCAGGACCATCACGACAAGAACAAATAACACCGTCGAAGAAAACAGAATATCTTATTTGCAGAGGAGCGCAGCTAAGAAACAAAGTGTTAAAATTGTGTCTAACGTTAGAAATTCTATCCAAAGAGTAATAGAAAGTTGAGGCAGTTTGATAAGTACAAATCTTAATCACTTGACAACGGACGCAACCGGCGAAGTTGGTAAAAAAAAATATATATGGGGCAGAGAAATTAAGAATTACAGTTCACCGACTAAAGAGAAAATAAACTAAAACAGAATTCGGTAAGATAAATGATTTTATGCGTTATTTACTTCGTCGAAAAGCATGTGAACAGAGCAAATAAACTTGCGGAAATATTCTGGCCTGATTTGTGCATTATGTTTAAGAATGCAGAAAAAATTTCATTCGATTCTATCCAGCACTTTCGGAATTACCAGGAAAAGGGTTTTTAAGGAAAGTAGTTTGCTAAGAAAACAAAAAGCTTATGCCGTTTTCCACTTAACAGCTATTGTAACCAATGCCGCACTTTACATTAAAAATCATAACTTCAGAACTAATATAGAGCCACTGGCGTAGCTCAGTTCATGAACTTCAATAGTTGGTGTAGAAATTTAAATTTTATATTAGGCCTATATTTTACACCAGTCGTGCCCGTGCGCTCCGCTGCACCGTTAGAAATAAATATAAAGTAATTACATAATTAAAATAGGACATTTGATCCAGGGAACATTCGTGTTTGATAGAAGGATAAATCGTTTAATATGTTACTTAATTTAAATTGTATTAAAAAAATTAAAATGCGATCATTTTGATCCAGAGACACTCATTTGGTGCAATGACAATTCCTTTAACATGTTTCTTAATAGTTGTTACATGTAACCATAGTTTAATGAAGATTGACATCATTTAGATTTATTGTGTATACTTTGTATTACTTGCTATATGTTTCCATTGAATTATGACAATAACTTAATTTTAACCCTTGTTTTCTACGTCTTCAGTAAATGGCGCTTGGCCCACTATGGTTCTGAACCCTTCAAATAACTTAAATAGTGATACAGCATATATAGTGATATGTAATTATATTTCTTTCTTTCGAAAATGTAAGAATTCACGATCTCCTATGTACCATTGCCATGGAATGAATAAATGTGTTTTTTCTTCCTACTCAAAAATTTTATATTTTGCACATAGGAGTTACTGCAGGAACAACGCTATAATCTGAGGCGGCAATGAAAATGTATTGTATTGTTATTTTAAAAGTCTTGTATATCCTTAAATATCAGTCCTATCAAAATTTTGTATAGAATAAAACTTATCCAAAATCATTTTCAAAGAAACTTGTGTTATGTAACATTTTTCACAAAAATCAATAATAAGCGAGATATTTCGATTTATTTAATTCAGGACCCCTTATAACCCCTCTTTTAAATAAAGTAATTTGAATGCCATATAGCCTAAAATCTAAGTTACAACGAACTTAATTTATATTCAAATTTTCATAGAAATCGGTTCAGCCATTATCGCGTGAAAAGGTAACAAACAGACAGACAAACAGACAGACATACAAACAAAAATTTCAAAAAAGCGATTATTGGTTTCAGGATGATTAATTACACATGTTAACACCAATTATTTTTGGAAAATCGAAAATTACCGGAAAAATTTTGGCTACAGATTCATTATTAGTATAGATAACAGAATTTTAAGGTAATTAATTAAATCATATTCCGTATCTTATAACGTTACTTAGGCCTACAGAAAATTTGCATCGAATCAGCAACTAAACTGACAGAGAAACAAATATATTCTTTTGTGCTTTAATATGATTTTCGTGTTATGAAAAAATTATGTAAAAGGAATACATTTATCCATGACTGGTATCTAAACTGGTCTTTATTTCACCGTCCTTAGCAACCTAAATAACGACATTATTCACAACAGTGCTTAAAAGTTTTCTAACTCACAGCAGTGAATTAAATGTTTTTAAATCACACTCTACAAGACAACCAACATATTAGCAATAATAAAATGAATATACATGAACTTCTTCGTCAACAACACATTACAAAGAAAAGACCTACAATTTAATATTGAAATTAAATTTACATACCAGTAATGAATAAAATATTGTATAACACACTAGAGTAAACAGATTTCATGCGCTCGTGGAAATTATCACCCAAGGCGAAGCGGATAAAATCTAATTTTACTCTCTTGTACTATAAATAGCTATTCAATGGTCACAGTTTCCGAAAATTTTACATCCTTAATCAAGTATAAAATTCTGGAACTTCAATAACATGAAAATTTAACACTTATTATATAATTCTGAATTTCTTTGTTTATTTAGGCAAAACATTTTAGTGAAAATATAAATATAAAGTGTTCATTTTTATACCAATTTTGTTTTAGTAATCATAAATTAAGGTATATTTACAAAGATAATAATAGTCTCGCTGAAAATCGCGTTTTCACGGAACACAGTTTGAAAAACGTTCGCAAATGACAATGACTTCAAGAATTGGCAACTCGGCTAAGGGTTTATCCCTTGCGCGTGCCTGCAGTTAGCTGGTGAAAGGGATGAGGGAAGGTCGTCATGTTTTCGTTTTTTATAACCATCCCCGCGATACATAGTTTTCACCATAAGTTGTGCAAGACAAAAAGTTACCACGAACCGTGTGAAAGTTGTGTGTGTGAGCTGTGCGACTTAAAAAAATGTGAACGATACCATCTAACAAAGTGCAAGAATAACGATTAGACGCTAAACGAATATGCTAAGAACTGACTTAAAATAAGATCTCAAATGCCTTATCAGGCGCACCTTTATTATTATTATTATTATTATTATTATTATTATTATTATTATTATTATTATAACCATCCCTTTTTTTACACGCTCCCTCCCTCTATACAATACGCACCCTGATTTGAAGTATAATGTGTTGCCAGTTTGGAAGTGTCTATTCAGTCATCTATACAAACATTTGTAATATCTGAACGTCCTTAATATTCAGTATTACAGAATGTAATTTTTTTAAGTTTTTGGTGAGTACTATAACACTTGGAAGGCTATGCGCCTCGGTAAAAATTTAATCTAGAGCTCTAATTTTGTATGCATAATTGTTACATATAATGACAACTTTTCCGCACTAGATTTTTTTTCAAACTCGTAATTTAATTTTTTTCGATACACCTTAATGTCCACACACAAAAACGAAAGATAAGCTTTTCCTTTTTTTCCATCTAATACTAATGAAAATAAATAATGAACAAAATTAAATAGTCTTATATGAAAAACAACAAAAAACATTCTTCTAATAAAGAGTATGTGACCTGTCAGGCCGAATTACTTGCCTGAAGCTTCGAGTCATGGATGAAATCAAATGTCGATACTGTATGCCAGGCTTCTTGAATTTGAGCCACATGGCGTCCTTTGTCCTGCGTTGATTTATAGACCACTTCCACATCATTTCTTTCTTCACCTCTGGTCATACATTTTCAATGAGATTGGAATCGGGTGAGCAAGGAGACAGTTTCCACACTTTCGACAAAAAAAGCTTCGCTGTTGTGTGCTATAGAAAGCACCGTCCAGGCGGTACACCAGTTGATTCTGCTGTTCTACCTAAGGGGTAACAAAACAAATCCGATGCATTGGCCGGTTATGACAAATATTCTAATACTATACTAACTATACCGTTTTTCTGTAAGAAAAATCCTAATGTAAGCATAAGCACGTTGCTGTCATACACGTGATTGGCTCCCAGTCGAAACACTTACATGACGCAGGAAAATATAGTTCGTATTTGGAAACCATAATCTTGTAATATTTGAAAATAAAAAATTGAATTCTAGTTGTTAAATACGATGAAACATTTAACTTCACTCATGTGTAAAACGCTATGTAAAAGAAAAGCTACTTTTATATTTTGTTATGTACTATGAACGCGGATGAATACCAACAGTAATACCGAGGTAGTCTGTTCTTGTAACAAGCTGGCGTCACTTGAGCTCGTAGATGTTCACGTAAGCACGTAGTACCGAAGTATGGCTTCTGTATCCTCAACTGTCCATTGTGAAGACATAAGACTTGAAAATAATTTAATTGTAGTAATTATAAAGTAAATGTTTCCTTAGCAAACGAATGCGTAGTAGTGAGGTTAGGCCTACTTGACGAGTAACGGGAAATGTTTAACATGAAACAGAATGTACAACAGTAGGCGGGAACATGTACTGAGAATCTATGGCGCCAAACAGCGGCCAATGAAGCCTCACTTTAATCACGTGCTATTGTTTACATTAGGATTTTTCTTACAGCGAAAAGATTATACAAAGAAGTAATATTCCGGTCAGACAATGCAATACAGCATTGTTAGCCATGATTCAGAACTCCACCAGGCTTGGGTCCACGCATAGGCGGAGAGAGAACCGTTTCGGCCAAGTTTGGGAGGACAGTGCCCCCATAACTCCGCCTATGGGTCCACGTGATGCACTGGTATACTCTGTTTTTTTTTTCTTTCTTTTTTTTTCTCTTCCTCTCTCTCTCTCTCTTTTTTTTCCCCCTCCCCATGGAGTGCAGTTTCATAGAAAGGACTTTGCCGACAGACCTACTGCCCTCTACTAATTGTTTGTCATAAATAAATGTCTTCCTTACGGTGATGGAAATCTTGTCTTCTCCTGTCAGTAACCAATCACAACCCTTGTTCAGAAGAATTGACAGGCTCTCGTCAAATCCACGTGGAGGCAGAGTTGCTGCATCTTTTCCGAATTCCAAGAATCCCACTTACTTACTTGCTTTTAAGGAACCCGGAGGTTCATTGCCGCCCTCACATAAGCCCGCCATTGGTCCTTATCCTGAGCAAGATTAATCCAGTGTCTAGCATTATATCCTACCTCCCTCAAATCCATTTTAATATTATCTTCCCATCTACGTCTCGGCCTCCCCAAAGTCTTTTACCCTCTGGCCTCCCAACTAACACTCTATATGCATTTCTGGATTCGTCCATACGTGCTACATGCCCTGCCCATCTCGAACGTCTGGATTTAATGTTCCTAATTACGTCAGGTGAAGGATACAATGCGTGCAGCTCTGCGTTGTGTAACTTTCTCCAGTATCCTGTAACTTCATCCCTCTTAGCCCCAAATATTTTCCTAAGAACCTTATTCTCAAAAACCCTCAATCTCTGTTCCTCTCTCAAAGTGAGACTCCAAGTTTCACAGCCATACAGAACAACCGGTAATATAACTGTTTTATAAATTCTAACTTTCAGATTTTTTGACAGCAGACTAGATGATAAAAGCTTCTCAACCGAATAATAACAGGCATTTCCCATATTTATTCTGCGTTTAATTTCCTCTCGAGTGTCATTTATATTTGTTACTGTTGCTCCAAGATATTTGAATTTTTCCACCTGTTCGAAGGATAAATCTCCAATTTTTATAGTTCCATTTCGTACAATATTCTGATCACGAGACATAATCATATACTTAGTCTTTTCGGGATTTACTTCCAACCCTATCCCTTTACTTGCTTCAAGTAGAATTTCCGCGTTTTCCCTAATCGTTTGTGGATTTTGCCCTAACATATTCACGTCATCCGCATAGACAAGAAGCTGATGTAACCCGTTCAATTCCAAACCCTCTGTGTTATCCTGAACTTTCCTAATGGAATATTCTAGAGCGAAGTTAAAAAGTAAAGGTGATAGATTCCAAGAATCCCGTCAGTCTCATTTCAGGGTCACCAGGATTATGGCAACTGTGCAATGTTGGGACGAGGGGACAGGATGGAAATGTCAGAGTTGTTTGTGTAGGAAGTCATAAATCTACAAGTTGGTGTTCAAAGGAGCCACCGAACTGCACTCCTTGAAATAAAATAAGGTATATATACAGTGTTGGGCATCTGTGGCACGGCATGCTGACGTGCACGGACTTTTCTACAGGACACGACACTAGAGTTGGGCAACACGATTCTTTTTCAGAAGTCGATTCCAACGATTCAATCACACATTACGAATCGATTCTAACGATTCGTTCACGATTCTTCTCAGTCTGCGATTCCAACTATTCTTTTGAATCGTCAACGAGTTCACGATTCTTCCCAGTCTGCGATTCCAACTATTCTTTTGAATCGTCGCAAGACACTTTCCTTTGCAAACCACGCGTAGAACAAAAACGTTCTACATCTCTCTCATAGATGGCATAAGAGGCGAGACATTGGATTGTCTCTTTCTCATTGGCTGGAACCATTCAGTATGAAGTCCATTAGTCTACAAAATTACCCAAGATAATGTCTCTAAATTATAATTTATCAACTGAACCTTATTATGAAGTACATTTTTTGCATTACATCTCTATTTAACTATGCAAATTTCAGGTTTGTGTTCATTATTTTCCATACTTAACAAATGCAGTACATATTTTGATTTCACTCTCGCTCGGGAGCATTCGACACGGTTCGGAAATGTCCGTTGACAGGTTACATCAAACAACGAATAGAATCGTGGGTTACGATACCATGCCGATTCCTTCATATTCTTTTGAATGACGATTCGTTACGATTCTTTTGAACGACGATTCGTTGATACCACGAATCGATTCTTACGATTCTTTATTATTAGTCGTTCGAATGAACGATTCGTTCACGAATCGACCCAACTCTACACGACACTGAAACTTCCAACTTGCATTTTTCTTAGTTCTGATGTATAGAAATTTGTGACAAGTTAGGTGAGGTTAGTTTAGGCTTTTGGTGTGTCTTGCTAAATACATTATATAATATTACCTACACCAGGAACGGCAATAGGCGCGCGTATGAGCAAGTTGCACGGTAGGAGTTAATAATAGTCCGTAATTCGCTCGTACGCGCTCCAATGAAACCAAGCGCACCCCACGAGGGAGAAACTATTGAGGAAGGAGAGAACATAAATCTCCAAACCGTTTGAACCCCTACTGGTTCGTGACATTCCTTCTAAGAATATAAAATGGGGAAATTCCCAATGTATAATATGCAATAAGCACGTGATATGCAGAAAACATAATTTAAAACAACACTTTGTAATTTTGCAGGCTGTGTACTGTTCATGTTTGGTAGTGAAGAATTCTTCTCTACAATAAAGCCAACACTGAGAGCAGACGTGAAAGATATAAAATTAAAAGCTGTTTTGCTGTTTGCAGCATTAAAATATCTTAATCCGAATATTGCAAAAATAAATTAAGAAACAAACAAAGCCCATTCTTCCAGAAATTAGTTTTGAAGACATACAGACCTTGATGTTTTACTGTTCGAAGAGACAAAAGAAATTGTTTTGTAATGGAGTACTAATCTTTTAAGTGTCCATTAAATTAGAGTCAATATGACTCCTGCGAAAATCGAAACGAAAAGAAAAATGTCCACTAATTGTTTTAATGAAAGAAATGTTATTATTTTTAATCCTACTGTTTTAGTACATTCAGACTTAGGCAGCGTGAAAGCCAGTGTGTACGAATAAATTGGGTGCCTTTCTGCTGATGGTTCAACTCGAAGAGCAGATATCATTATTACAGACAGAAAAAAAAATTGTGGACTCATTCTCGATCCCACAGTCCGTTTTGAGAACAGCGAGGAACAACCTAGAGAAGTTTGCAAAGAAAAATGGGCAATTTATCTGCCATGCTGCAGCGATTTGGGGACCAAATATAACATCAAGACATGGGACGTTATAGGAATTATGATTGGGGCTAGAGACACAATCCCACGGGAGTCCTTAGAAGTCTTCCGAAAATTAAAAGTTCCTGACAGCACCCTGGACATGATATCCTCCACTGCACTGAAGTCATCGATTAGCATAATTAATCATCATTTATTTCCTTTATAAAATGTAATTTGTTCTGTAGCCTAAATCGTTTGTTGAATTTCCAATAAATTTTTCAATGATAGCCTACCTAACTAAGGTTTCTATTAAAGAAAAAATTGAATTAAATATAAATATTCATTTAGAATTGATAAGGAGGCCGATTATTAAACCCTGGTTGGGACGGCAATCAAATATCAATTTACTGTGATCGAATAAGAATTATTGGTCTTGTTATATTCTCAATGTTTGAACTGTTTCGATTTTTTCGAATGTTAATTGTCAAAATTATAACAACATTTCGAAGAGTGGATCTCTCTTCATCTTCAGATGAAAACTTATCGTTACGAACAGCTAGCCTGTCTGACTGATCCTGTTTTATTCTGTTGGAAGAAACTGTAAGTTCTTGTACTTTCTTAATGTCGTTTGCCAGAAAGATTCAATTAATTTCCTTAAGTAACATGTTTTAGGTACTCTATATTTTTCTAAGAGTAAATTCCCCGTACTCGTACACACAGATTTATTTCTACTACTAAGACACTGCAAATAAATCAGATGGGACACAATTTTATTTGTTTATTTATTACAACTTTTTCCAATAACAATTGTTCAACCCTTCCTCAGTACACTCATCCCTCCATCCCTGTGAAGCAGCTTTGAATAATTTCAAGGGAAAAATTGTTCCGGGTCCTTAAGGCTGGTTCACAGTAAACGGGGAACGGAAAAGACAATGAGTACGAGAACGGAAGTATTGTTAAAATAAGTGTATTCATCCAGATTGTTCTTCTCAAAATTGTGAATGTCCCATATTAACCGAATCCTCAGAAGTTAAGTATTTAGGCATTACAATAGACCAACACTTACGATGGAACAAACGTATTACATATTTATGCAATAGATTACGTAAAACAATTTATATCTTTGTTATACTTCGGTCATATTTACCAATTCATATTTTACGTCTCATTTTTAGCTTTATTTCAATCCATTCTCCAGTATGGAGTTTTAGGGTGGGGACATGCATGTATTTCTAATCTCACTCCACTAATACTTATTCAGAAAAGAATCATTAAAATATGCCTTAATAAACCAATTGATTACTCATCGGAGCTTTTGTTTACTGATTTTAATGTTTTGAAAATTACAAGGATTTATTATATTGCCTTATTATTCTTCATACATAAAAATCGAAATAAATTCAAATTGTATCATCATAAATATGGAACTAAAAGATCCGATTTTATACGACTAGAGGAACCAAAGTGTTTCACAAGCACAGCTCTGAGCCATGGTACCTGTTTTGGTCCAAGGTTATACAATAAAATAATTGATAAATATCCAAATTTGGAAAATTTTAGTATCAGAAATTTCAAAAATAGCGTTAGAAATTTAATTTTTAAAGAATATATATTGATTTAATATGTATATGTATTTATATGACTTAAATTGTTAAAATTGAAATTGTATTTTTAAATTTAATTTATTCCTGTAATTTTTTTTTCTTCACCCAGTTTGTCAAAAATAATTATCTTTGTGTTTATCTCTGTGTTTAGATATCTCCCTGAGCACGAGTTTTTTACTCCTTCAGGGAAGAACTAAGATTGTATTTTTATTTTTTGTCCATGTTATTTTATTAACAATAAACAATAAACGTGTAGCACGTTTGACGAGATCGCTCGTGTGCGCGAGATGTCCAAAATTGAAACAGTTCTGCGCATGTTTATGCCGTCATGTTATTAGAAACAGTAGCGATAAACACGATAGTTGTTTTTTTTTATGTTTTATTTAACGACGCTCGCAACTGCCGAGGTTATATCACAGTCGCCGATGTGCCGGAATTTTGTCCCGCAGGTGTTCTTTTACATGCCAGTAAATCTAATGATATGAGCCTGTTGCATTTAAGCACAGTTAAATGCTATCGCCCTGGGCCAGGATCGAAACACGATAGTGTTATGCTTGTGTTTTTTTTTTTTTTCGTCTCGAGTGTGTTTTATGAATACTGTGATATGTTAACTTTAACACGAATTCACTTAAGACGAACAATTTTCCCGGTTCCGGCTCAAAAACAGTTACTATAATGGATTTTTATTCGGTTAATACGAATTTCTGTTTATAATAACTAAGGAACGGATTCCTATGTAATTAAATATTATTTTTGCGTGTGATAAAACACAATTAACAAAGTAAAAAATTCCGAACATGAAGTTTCAAGTTTAAAACCCGAATTTTATTTCACATAAAAACACATATTTTCATAAAAAAAATTATGTAAATACATATTTTCAGGAAATCTATTATGAACACATAAATCTTGAAGTTTTTTTACTTAAATAATTTTTACAAGAACTTTTAAACATTTTAAAACTAAATCAATTATGTCACTCAGAAGTACGTTATCTTTTTAAGAATTCTTGGTTGGTTCGTGTTTCTAAGCGCTGTGTGGTGTATCCGTGATCCATTTTTGTAACAGTATCGCCTCAAGTTCTGAGAACTGCTAGGCAGCATATCAGTGTTATTATTAGAAGATAAATTAACATGGACAAGAAGGAGAGATCTTGCTACACATAATTAGGAATGTTTATTGTTGCTGAAGATGATTTCATTCCACGCTTTGTTTGTGAAACACAGCAGATAAGAGCTCGGGTATGAACATTATTGAATTTAAACAAATCTCTCGCCTCTCGCGTCAATCGATATCCATCAAGATATACTGAAAGATGGTTGTTTAAAAACGATTTGGCTTTTCTCTTAGCAAATCTAAGCTTTTTGTGAGACACCATAAAAAAACTCGAAACATCCAAAAACCTGTTGTCTGAAACAAGGAGGTGCGTGCCCTGAAAATTAAACTAGACTCGCTACCAGAAGTACAAGTACTAAGGGACAAATTCCAGAATGTGTTTAGGAAAAACAGTGGATATAAAAAATGTGTAAAGTTGCTCAAGTATTGGAGGATGTGCCTGTAGGTGAAATTGACGGTGTAGGTGTTTGTGACATTCCTCTCTTTAAAAATGCATGTCCGACGTCCTTTGATGTGGGAAGATCGTTTTCACAGTATAAGTCGTTGTACAGAGATAATCGGCATGCATTTGTGATGGAGAATTTGGAGTTGACCTTTGTTGTTCACTGCAATTCTCAGTCAACTACTAGCACTCAAGTGTGGTTGGTGAGTACCTAGTAACATTTTTTTTTCCAAGCTAAGTAAGGTATTTTTGCCATATTTAAAAGAAATATATTTTTTTTTATTTTTAGTAAATATTTTCGTACTTTTTAGCACATAAAAAATAAATATATTTAAATTTTTTAGCACATAAAAATCCTCTCCCTAATAATAACTTCGAACAGATTTTCGATCCCCAGATTTTTGTCCTCTCATTTAATACAAACAGAAGACAACTTTTATAAACACCCTTTACAGTAATTATATTGCATGGGAATTCTCTTTTCTCGCTCTCATAGTAAATACATCGAATGGCCTTCAAGATATCGATTAGGACACACATAATACATAGTGCTTTATTTTCCACGTTAAACAGATCAGTAGCTTAAAGTCTTCTTGTGTTCTACCTAACTGCCTACTGAAGGATGCACTGACAGGAATGGTGAACGAGAGAAGAGTTCGGGGGAAAGAAGATATCAAATTATAGATTACATTAAGATATATAGATCATAGTGACACTTTCATTATCGACGTTTTTGTAAGGAAGTTTAAGTTACAAGTTACTGAAAAATGTAGGCCTAACAAGGAATTAAAAAAATAGAACAATGTTTGTTCATGACAAATTATATTAACGTGTATTGACAGTAGCCTACTTTAAACTTTCTAAACATTTATATAATCAAAACAATAATTTCAACACTAATTCATTAAGTAGACTTCAGTTAGAGAAATTATTGATTTTTACATTTCTTTCATTGTTTCCTTATCAATCTTTTGGAAATTCAAGATACAGCCATTAATGTTTTAAGTCATTCCTTATTAATTGTAAATAACCATCTGTACAGTTATGTATATGAAAAGTGAATTATTCCTGTCGAGGATAGCTGCCCCCAAAAAATAAATAAAAATAAACTTAAATAAAAATAAAATTAAAATTTGAAATATAATATTGTTTATCTACAATTAATTTAGGTGCTGTTACCGCTCGGTACCCCTTTTTCAAGGGCAGCTATCCTTTTTGGATTCCTCCCCTCTATGAAATAAAGTTCGATTAAATTTTACGATTTTTGTGCGTCACGACAAAAATGACGGAGACGACGGACACTTATGTCTAAAAAGGGAACTGTCACGTTCTTACGGGACGTATGGTAAGCTTATAGCTTCTTCCCTTTATAATAGGAATGCTTAATGCAAATACCGTCGTCTTCCTCCTCTTCTAGAAGAAATAGTATCATCAGTATCTTGGATTTATTCCTATTCATTTTTCTGTAAACTATGTTAACTATTTTAGATCAACTTCTATAGTAGATGAAGAGGATGAAACAAAAAGAATGAGAATTGACAGCGATGTACGCCGATAAAGAAACCACTTCCTGGCGATCATCATAATCGTCGGCGATAGTTGCCGTAAACAAAAGGGTTAAGTGAAAATATGAAGTTTATGGAATCAATACTTACTTACTTACTGGCTTTTAAGGAACCCGTAGGTTCATTGCCGCCCTCACATAAGCCCGCCATTGGTCCCTATCCTGAGCAAGATTAATCCAGTCATATCCTACCTCCCTCAAATCCATTTTAATATTATCTTCCCATCTACGTCTCGGCCTCCCCAAAGGCCTTTTTCCCTCCGGCCTCCCAACTAACACTCTATATGCATACGTGCTACATGTCCTGTCCATCTCAAACGTCTGGATTTTATGTTCCTAATTATGTCAGGTGAAGTATACAATGCGTGCAGTTCTGCGTTGTGTAACTTTCTCCATTCTCCTGTAACTTCATCCCGCTTAGCCCCAGATATTTTCCTAAGAACCTTATTCTCAAACACCCTTAATCTCTGTTCCTCTCTCAAAATGGGAGTCCAAGTTTCACAACCATACAGAACAACCGGTAATATAACTGTTTTATAAATTCTAACTTTCAGACTTTTTGACAGAAGACTAGATGACAAAAGCTTCTCAACCGAATAATAACACGCATTTCCCATGTTTATTCTGCGTTTAATTTCCTCCCGAGTGTCATTTAGATTTGTTACTGTTGCTCCAAGATATTTGAATTTTTCCACCTCTTCGAAGGATAAATCTCCAATTTTTATAGTCCCATTTCGTACAATATTCTGGTCACGAGACATAATCATATAGTTAGTCTTTTCGGGATTTACTTCCAACCCTATCGCTCTACTTGCTTCAACAAGAATTTCCGCGTTTTCCCTAATTGTTTGTGGATTTTCTCCTAACATATTCACGTCATCCGCATAGACAAGAAGCTGATGTAACCCGTTCAATTCCAAACCCTCTGTGTTATCCTGAACTTTCCTAATGGCATATTCTAGAGCGAAGTTAAAAAGTAAAGGTGATAGTGCATCTCCCTGCTTTAGCCCGCAGTGAATTGGAAAAGCATCAGATAGAAAATGGCCTATACGAACTCTGCTGTAAGTTTCACTAAGACACATTTTAATTAATCGAACTAGTTTCTTGGGAATACCAAATTCAATAAGAATATTATATAAAATTTCTCTCTTAAATCTCTCTCTCTTCTAAAATCTAAATGTAATAACAGGAAAAAACTGTGGGGTGATATCATAAAGGACAATGATTTTTTTTCTCTAGCTTAATATATAGAGGTGCCACAAGAGCACCATATTTTGAAATTTTCACAAAATATGGAGGTTCAGATTTTCAGCGAGAAAACATTCTCCGGTGGTTTAATCTCAACAGAATACTAGGAAAATATTTAAAAGTATACATTAAAAGACTCTGCATATTTTTGGTCCCCTGTTATTCCATCTTGAAATGTCACAGAAACCCAATTTATAAGCAAATTGGGCATAATCACAAAACTCTTAAATATGATGTAATTAATATAATTAATGGAAATTCATTCTTCTGACGTAAGGTGTTTAAATCATAACAATGGCTCTAATTAAGACAAAAAATCTGACCTTCTGCCCTGTATTCGGAATGCCGGAGGGGCTGAACCCATCACAATTACCCACTATCACGATGTAATGAAATATTATCTATGGATCAAAAATGAATTAAAACCTGACTTCAAATCAAAAGAACCTACTGTTGGAGAGATTTCAGAAAGAGTTATTATCAAAAGTACGGAAATCTGGGTAAAGGCATCTATTCCCACAGTCAATCATACAAGAACATTAGAATTGATTCGTGCTTACCATGATCAATACAGAAAAATACTGTTTACTGCAACCCCGATTTAAAGTATTCCAAATAAATTTTAAATGTATGATTTTACAGCAATTCGCTACCTATATAATGAAAAACAAAATAATAGAACAAATATACAAAAAGGCAGAAAATTATAATTTTAAGAAACTTCAAAGCCCTTGGTGCACCTCAAAAATTAAAATATGTAGTAGGGTTTAAGAAGGGCGCGTCAGCTACTATGGCTATTTGCGCCCTTATCTAAAATTGTTAATATAACAAAGATATAAATAATATAATAATCAGAGTGCTAAAAAACTAAAAAGCGTTGTCACGATAAAACGAGGCTTAAAATATATAGGAACTCCGTATTTTTCACATTCCTAAGTTAAGTGAAAATATGAATTTTTGCAACTATTACATTTAGAAAACAGATAAAAAACAATTTCATGTATAGATTCACTTCACCCTAGCAAACAAACAGTAAGTTTATAATCACAACTCCAGTTATTACAATTCGTATCTGATCGTGAACCATTGAGGCACACGATACATAAAATCTTTGAAGTAGAAGAACTATAGGTCTATGATGCACACTAGAACCACGATCGCGATTAGATTGATAATCGCGATTAGGCCTAGTGACTGTAGTCCGTCACTAGTGTAACAACTCCATACGTATAAATTAATTACAGCCAATAACTCCAACACATTCCAATCTTCAACAGAGGAAATTCTCTTCAAAATATGTGACTGGTTCTCAGTCAGTAAATTAGTATTAAATTGTAACAAAACTAACATAATTCAATTTAAATCCTGTCCAAATTCAACGTCGCAAATTTCTAGCGCAATAATTAACAATAGATCCTTATTAGAAACAACAACAACCAAATTTCTTGGCTTAAAAATCGATAATGTGTTAAATTGGAAAAATCATATTAAAGAAATTACCCCCAAACTAAATTCAGCTTGTTTTGCTATTAGATCTATGCAAAAGATAGTAAATATCAATACCTTAAAAACAATATACTTTGCATACTTCCACTCGGTAATGAGTTTTGGAATAATATTCTGGGGAAATTCCACAGATAGTAATAATATATTTCTATTACAAAAAAGAGTAATTAGAATAATAGTAGGTGCCAAATCTAGGGAGTCGTGTACTACAAAAAACTACAAATAATGCCCATGGCTTGTCAGTATATCTTTTCATTAATAGTCTTCCTCGTATGTAATCGTGAAAACTTTGTAACTAATTCAACAGTTCATAGCATAAATACACGTCAAAAAATGACTTTCATACTCCATCGGCAAGTCTATCGTGCTATCAAAAAGGAGTGCGTTATATGGCAGTAAAAAATTTTAATAGCCTCCCTATCGATATAAAAAATGAAACTCAAAACATAAAATTATTTAGGGCCAAATTAAAGACGTACCTAATTTCTCACGCCTTCTATTCTGTAGGTGAATTCATGACATTCAATAACACTTCATGAAATTGATACTAAAACTATGTGTTGTACTAGTAGACTATATTGTAAATCTCGTCTGTATATATTTCATCTAGATTGTGACTATAAATTAAGATTTTATAATAGTATTAAGTTTTTTGACTTGTTCCATATTCTAGCTGTAAGCATGTATGAATACCATGGAATGTTAATAAATACAATACAATACAATACAATTATACCGACAATTATACCGCTGGCGCGACAAAAGCGGCTAGCAAGTCAGGCCTAGGTTTGCAGATCACATAAACACATCAGAGAAATGGTTTTCAGTGATTCATTTCATATTTTTTATGCTATACAGCAGTGGCGCAGCCAGAATTTTGAATTAAAAAAACAGACTATAATACATACGGTAACAAAACTTTAGTGTATCATTACTTAATATTACAGTTTGAATGAAACAGAACTTTTCATTGGACTAAATAGATCCCCAACTAAAGCAGATAGAATCCATTCATTGTTGCGTCCACATGGACCAGGGGCACATCCAGAAATAAGGTTTGGAGGGGGAGCTATTTGTAATCATGTCAAAGAGCAACATTATATAGCACAGTTGTACATCCAGGGTTGCCACGATTATTGTTTATACAATATTTCATCCAACAAACGATAGGCTATACCATAATGGTAAGTTATTAAAAATCTTATCTAAAATACGATGTTTTTTTAGATTATAATAAATAGTTTTTTTTGGACGTGTGTTGTCACTGATCACACAGGTCTATGTCTGTGACAAGAGCTGCATGAGCTTCATTAAATTTTAACTTAGGAAAAAAACTGATAAAGACATTGACTGCCTGCATTTACACATTAAAAATGACGAGTAATTGAGGAAGCGGTTCCTTTGCGACGCGGTGCAGGTGTTAACTGATCTCTGCAAAGTAGTAATTATTGTTGTAGTCTTCAACTCAGTTCGAATTTAGTATTTCTTGTGTGTGGTAACAAGAAACAATTAAAACATACTATATGCTTACCTAGATGTTACCTAGACAATATGGCAGGATTTTGCACAATGAACGTCTGAAACCAACAGCAGAATGTTCTGGAGTTTCGATTCCTTGTCACTAGATGCGCAGATGTTTATGTTTTATTCCTATTGTTGGCAGCTGTTTTCGACATTTTGTGTCAACGTGAAAATGCAGTACACATTAAATCAACGACTCTTCCTTGTGAAGCAATACTGGATTATGAATTCAATTACAGCTACTCAAAGGGCATACCAGAGAGAATTTGGTGTTCGCAATCCTCCCAAAAGAAACACAATACTGGGACTGGTAAACAAATTGGAAACAACTGGATCTCTGGTGAGTGAAAAGGGCAAGCATCGTTCATCTAGGCTTCCCACGGTTGTTGTTGACGTAAGAGCACGACTGGAGCAGTCACCCAAAAAAATCATTAAGACGTTTGTAGCAAGAGAAAGGGTACACCTACTCAATGTGTTAGAGAGCCTAAAGCCATATAGGGTTACGGTTGTTCATCAGCTACAGGAACCAGATAAGGATAAAAGATTGAATTATTGTCGTTGGTTTCAGACGTTCATTGTGCAAAATCCTGCAATATTGTCCATCACATGGTTCACAGATGAAGCATGGTTCCATTTATCCGGTTATGTGACGACCGAATAATTTCCAGGAACCTGTGGCCACCGAGATCTCCGGATTTCACAAAGCCGGACAACATTTGCTATAGAGGTAAATAATCTCCCAAAATTCCTCTACATTTTGAGTATAATGAGTTGTCGCTAGCACAATTCGTTTTGAAACAATTAATGAAAGAAATGTGTCAGTTCTATATAAATCACTCTGTACAACCCTAATATACCAAAGGTAAAATAAGGTTTCAATATTTGGATAACAATAATAATAATGATATTTCCAGTAGCCCAAAATGTCAAGAATAGCTCACTGTAAAAATCAATAGCTAAATAAAATTACAAGTACCCTAAATCGATATTTTCCCCTAATCTGTTAATCATGAACCAGCATGATTTTCTCGTCTCGATGGCGACGTATGGTACGCTTTTTCCGCTTCCCCTCTCCCCGAACACGCGGTTTCTCTTCATACGCAAACTCCTGGAGGATATCATTAATAATGTACATTAGTGCAAATTAATTTTAAAAATATAGAAATAATTAAAAACGGAGATATACAAATAACAGTAACAGAAACAGTGATTGGGCTTCACTAACATCCCAGTGTGCTGGGCTAGGTAGTGGTAATGAAACATTTCTTGTAACTTCGAGTTATATGACAAACAAAACTCTATATACAGTAATCTATATCCCTCGTCATCTGTTCTAGGGTCAAGTAGGACTATTACGATGCAAAAAAATCAATGTTTTCATGTAATTTTTTCTGTCAAGGCATATACAAATTTGAAAAAACAAAAATTAAGCCGTGTAGGGCTATTATGAAGGATCTAGAGTTAAATATTTTTTAAATAATGGATAAAATTAAAACAAAACCATAAGATATTGTGATAGGCCTATACGTAGAGGGCTATTCTGATGCAGTGCTTTAAATCTGGCCAAAATATACGGAGCAATGAAGTAAGACTATTGTGATATACACAGATGCTTAATACAGTATATCACCTGTAAAAGTTTGGTCGAAATCACATTGAAATTAACTAACAAGGAGACTTTGATGTCAAGATTCGCGTCGGGAATATTTTAGGTGAAAGTATGGCCAAATCCATTAGACCCATGTCTCGGATTTTTTCCAGATAGGCCTGGGTTCAAGAGAAAAAAAAATGGAAATTTACGAGTCAAACGACTGTACAGTAGCTCTGGATTGCTGCAACACTAAAAACCGTGGCAGCGTGGCTCAGGCGGTAGCGCGATTGACGCAAATGAAGACGATGCTTGGAGTTTTGGTTCGAATCCTTTTTCCATAATTTTTTTTTTTTAATACACATATTTGTAGCTTCCTACAATTATATAATTTTACAATGCTTGCGAAAATTAATGGTTTAAAGTCAGAGTTTATGCTAGAAAATAAATAATTGTCGCAAAAATACACAAATTAAAAATTATATTGAACAAAATTGCAAATGATTGTGCAATTTTATAAACAATTGTGCAGAAAGATAAAATTAATAAAGTATGCAGAAACAAAAATCTATGTAATTTGCTTCTTGGAGTTTTATTACATTCAATCCATCTTATCACACTCTAGATATACTTATGTAAGTAAATCATTAGACTTATGTATGATTAGAATCAATTACTACTGAATTTACATCACATCAAAATACGTTATTTTATGGGCACTCTAAACATTGAAATTCTTTACTAGTAGGCCCTTCAAGATTTATTGTTAGCAGAGTACCTACTAACTCTTTTTACTGAAAGACCGTTTCTAATTCCAGTTTTTACAAGATTCATGCAACTAAATCCTTGCTCACAATTTACAGTATGCGATGGAATTATGTAGGCTAAATCAATTAGATGAAACTGTTCACTTAACTTACATGAATTGCACAACTCTTTGAAATCAATTCCTGAACATCTATTGTTAAATACCTTGTTGAACATTGCCCATGCCATTAAATATTTGTAAATTGTAAGTCGTAATTTTTTTAAAATTTGTAGCGAAAATCTAATATATAAAAGTGAATGTGGGTATGTATGTATGTATGTATGTATGTATGTATGTATGTATGTATGTATGTATGTATGTATGTATGTATGTATGTATGTATGTTCCCTATACAAATCTACACGCTTTGACCAATATGTACCAAAGTTTGCACATTTAACCTTCATAACCAGGAAAAGAACATAGGCTATATTAAAATTGTTAAAATGGACGTTAAATTGATTAAAAAAGTAAAAAATAAAAATAAATACGATCAAACATTTCATGTATAATACTAAAATGCAATCTTCTATAGTCAATTGTTCTTTATTATTGCCTGTTGTATTCAACATCGACTTTCATGAGGCCATGGAAAAAGCAAAACGATATAAAATAGCATTGTAGATACATCATGAAGGCCAAAATCTAGACAATTTATTCATGCAGTAAGTATCCTTATGCAGTCCGGAACCGTATTGTGTGTTTCTCGAGACAGTTGTAGATAGTGAGCAGACTGTGTTTTATCAAACTGAATTCTTAAATTCTTTGAAATCACGAGGATTGCCAACACATAATTTAATACTTAATATTGAATCACCAATAGTACTATTGCGAAATATTGATCCACAAGAACTATGCAATGGAACAGGAATTGGTGTGAAAAAACTGATGACAAACGTAATAGAAGTGACAGTATTAACTGGCAAAAGGAAAGGAAAAGATGTTTTTATCCCACATATTCTTATGATAGCCAGTAACATGACATTCGATTTTAAGCAACTGCCATTTCAGTGCAACTAGCATTCGTAATGACCGTAGTAAAATAAAGCTCAAGGATAGTCGCTCAAAGTTGCAGACATTCACCTAAATCTCCACGTTTTTAATATTGTCAATAATTGCGTAACTTGCTTTCAAGTGAGCACACCTAAACATTATACATATTTATACAAAAGACGGGAAAACGAATTGTATGCATATCAATGAGACTTTTGTCATGTTCCTAATGTAGTATGTGAATATACGTAAGCCCACTGAAAATAAGACATTAATTTATACATATATATATATATATATATATATATATTTTTTTTTTTTTTTTTTGTTCATTTGAATTGATTGGGATGCCGATATTTTAAATCCAAGATTTGGACGGCTATCATTTCGATATACTACTTAATTCTAAAATATATATCTTTCAAAATATTATTGCCCATGTCCAATAAAATTTTATTTGTGTAATCAGGTCGCCAGTGTAGTATGTCAAGCGTTGTGGAAAGAACGGTCACTTCATTTTCTATAACATAGGAAGTCTTTCAGAATATTATTATTTATGCTGAACAATGACTTCTTGCAAAATTATACTCTATCTGCATTCTGTATATACAATAAAAAGTAATATAATTAATATGTTCTGAATTTGTTAGATATAATATCTGAAGTAATATTTAAAAAAAGGCCGGGTATAATATAAGCGGGCGTACAGCTGTCAAGGGGTAAAAAATATTCCAATATAAATTCAATTACATATGTATATATTGATTCTTTGGTACGACCGATAGATAAATTTAGGCTCACGATGACACCCCAACGATTTAGACTGGGAACAAGAGAATTCTCTAATCACCATCAGCTGTCTCTGAAGTTCAAGTGAAAGCACACATAGACATGAAATTACGTGAAATGTATGTCAGCACAGCTTCAGTTAAATGTACAGATCTTATAATTATTTTTTCTCTGCCTCTGTACAACGTCACATTTTTGGCGGGGAGGAAAGGAGACGGCAGAAAAATTAATGGTGTTTAATACGCTGACAGCCACGACTAAGATAAAGCACTTGAAATTTTGCGGTATCTGACCGGCAGAGATAAATAAACAAAACAAATAAATATATAAATTTAAAACAAAGTTGAACGTCTTGCACATGATGAAATATTTTCTTTTCGGTGCCTGATCTACAATTGTTTTAAATTTAGTTAAACCTGGCAGGCATTTGGCAGGATTATATCTAATATATAAAAGTGAAGTTAAGTAAAGATTCATCTTTATGTGCGAGGAAAGCTTAGTAAAACAATTCGTTTTGGTTGTCTATAGTTGGGTTTCCGAAATTTCCGAAAATTTAACAACCAGTTCATTTGAAAACAGAAGCAGAAAGGAAAACCTGGGCAACGCCGGGTACTTTCAGCTAGTCATTAATAATTGGTAAACTGATGGGTATTATGCAACATAAAATATTAGTAAATCATGACTCGTAATTTGCAAAAATTTTCTAGTGATAATTGCTAATAATTAATAAACTGATGGGTATTATACAACAGAAATTATTAGTATTTTTAACTCGTAATTTGTAAAAGTTTTCTAGTGAAAATCACTAATAATATTAATAAACAGATGGGTATTATGCTACATAAAGTATTAATAAATTGTAACGCGTAATTTGTAAAATTTTTCTCTCGAAAACAACTAATAATATGAATAAAATGATGGGTATTATGCAACATGAAATATTAGTAAATTGTAACCCGTAATTTGCAAAATTTTTCTATAAAAATCACTAATAATATTAGTAAAATGATTGGTATTATGCAACATAAATTATTAGTAAATTTTTTCTAGCTAAAATCACTCATAAATTGGTAAACTGATGGGTATTATGCAACATAAAATATTAGTAAATTGTGACACGTAATTTGTAAAATTATTCTCGCGAAGTTCCCTAATAATATTAATAAATTGAAGAGCATTATGAGACATAAAATATTAGTATGTTGTAACTCATGATTTGTAAAATTTTCCCAGCAAAAATAACTAATAATATTAGTAACCTGAAGGGTATTATGCTTTGGAACATTAAATATTAGTAAATTATAAGTCGTAATGTTTAAATTTTTTCTATCGAAAATCACTAATAATTGGTAAACTGATGGGTATTATACAACATAAAATATTAGTAAGTCGTGACTCGAAATTCGCAAAAATTTTTATACCGAAAATCAGTAATCATTACTAAACTGAAAGGAATAATGCAATAGAAAATATTAGTAATTTGTAACTTATAATTTGTAAAATTTTTCCAGAAAAAATAAGTAATATTAATCAACTAATGGGTATTCTGCAACATAAAATATTAGTAAATTGTGACTCGTAATTTGTAAAATTTTTATATCGAAAGTCAGTAATAATATGGGTATTATGCAACATAAAATATTAGTAAATTGTAAGTCGTAATTTGTAAAATTTTTCTAGCGAAAATCACTAATAATTGGTAAACTGATGGGTATTATGCAACATAAAATATTAGCAAGTCGTGACTCGAAATTTGCAAAATTTTTCTACCGAAAATCAGTAATCTTACTAAAGTGATGGGTATTATGCAATAGAAAATATTAGTAATTTGTAACGTATAATTTGTAAAATTTTTCCAGCGAAAATAAGTAATATTAATCAACTAATGGGCATTCTGCAACATAAAATATTAGTAAATTGTGACTCGTCATTTGTAAAATTTTTATATCGAAAGTCAGTAATAATATTAATAAAATGATGGGTATTATGCAACATAAAATATTAGTAAATTGTAAGTCGTAATTCGTAAAATTTTTCTAGCGAAAATCACTAATAATAATTGGTAAACTGATGGGTATTATGCAACATAAAATATTAATAAGTCGTGACTCGAAATTCGCAAAATTTTTATACCGAAAATCAGTAATCATTACTAAACTGATGGGTATTATGCAATAGAAAATATTAGTAACTTGTAAATTATAATTTGTAAAAATTTTTCCAGAGAAAATAAGTAATATGAAGTTAATCAACTAATGGGTATTCTGCAACATAAAATATTAGTAAATTGTGACTTGTAATTTGTAAAAATTTTATATCGAAAGTCACTAATAATATCAATAAAATGATGGGCATTATGCAACATAAAATGTTACTAAACAGTAACTCGTAATTTTCAAAATTTTCCCAGCAAAAATAACTGATAATATTAGTAAACTGAAGGGTATTATGCTATGCAACATAAAATATTAGTAAATTGTAAGTAGTAATGTTTAAAATGTTTCTAACGAAAATAACTAATAATTGGTAAACTGATGGGTATTATGCAACATAAAATATTAGTAAATCGTGACTCGTAATTTGCAACATTTTTCTAGAGATAATCGCTAATAATTAATAAACTGATGAATATTATACAACAGAAATTATTAGTTACAGATCTATAAAACGTCATGTCTATAAAAGTATACAAGAGCAAAGCCTGTTAAGTCATATAAAAAAAAAAGTGCATTAAGATACAGTTTCAAACAACGTTACATTCACACTTTTTTAAATCCATCATTTCTGCTAAATTAATAAACAAGAACCACATTATGTTAGGTATGCTATGCTCCTGGACAACTAAAGAATTCCAAAACTGTAAAGCATATTATTCTACTGCTCCTTATTGTTGGCCTCCCGATAGATTGTTTGGTCATATAGAGGAGCAAGTTAAAGAAAGAAACCATATCTTGAAACCTGCTGACTATGAACAAATTATATTATTCAATTTGGTACTAAATTAAAACTGGGTATAGATGTACAGGTGTCTGATTCAAATTTACAAAAACACCCATACCTCGTAACTATAGCAATAATAGAAAAAAAAAAACGTAGCTATTCAAAATTACAAAAACACCGATACCTCGCAGCAATCGCAATAATAGAAAAAAAAACGTAGCTATTCAAATTAAAAAAAAACACCGATACCTCGTAAGCATAGCAATAATATAAAAAAAGTATCTATTCAAAATTACAAAAACACCGATACCTCGTAACTATAGCAATAATAGAAAAAAAAACCGTAGCTATTCAAATTTACAAAAACACCGATACCTCGTAACTATAGCAATAATAGAAAAAAACATAGCTATTCAAAATTACAAAAACACCGATACCCCATAACTATCGTAATAATAGAAAAAAAAACATAGCCGTTGAAATTTACAAAAACACCGATACCTCGTAACAGTCGCAATAATAGAAAAAAAAAAAACGTAGCTATTCAGATTTACAAATTTGTATCTATCGCAATTATAGAAAAAAAACTATTTAAATATACAAAAATACCGATAACTCGTAACTATCGCAACAATAGAAAAAACGTAGCTATTCAAATTTACAAAAACACCGATACCCCGTAACATTCGCAATAATAGAAAAAACGTACCTATTTCAATTTACAAGAACACCGATACCTATAGCAATAATAGAAACAAAATGTAGCTATCCAATTTACAAAAACAGCGATACCCCGTAACTATTGCAATAATAGGGAAAAAAACAGCTATTCAAGTTTACAAAAACACCGATACCCCGTAACTATAGTAACAATATGAAAGAAACGTTGCTATTCATATTTACAAAACACCATTACCCCATAACTATCGTAATAATAGAAAAAAAAACATAGCCATTGAAATTTACAAAAACACAGATACCTCGTAACAGTCGCAATAATAATAGAAAAAAACGTAGCTATTCAAATTTACAAATTTCTATCTATCGCAATAATAGAAAAAAAAACTATTTAAATATACAAAAATACCGATAACTCGTAACTATCGCAACAACAGAAAAAAATGTAGCTATTCAAATTTACAAAAACACAGATACCACGTAACATTCGCAATAATAGAAAAAACGTACCTATTTCAATTTACAAGAACACCGATACCTCGTAACTATAGCAATAATAGAAACAAAATATAGCTATTCCAATTTACAAAAACTGCGATACCCCGTAACTATTGCAACAACAGGGAAAGAAACATAGCTATTCAAATTTACAAAAACACAAATACCCCGTAACTATAGCAACAATATGAAAAAAAAACGTTGCTATTCATATTTACAAAACACCATTACCTTGTAACAATCGCAAAAATAGAAAAAACGTAGCTATTCAAATTTACAAAAACACCGATACGTCGTAACTATGTCTATAATAGAAAAAAAAAGTAGCTATTCAAATTTACTAAAACACCGATACCTCGTAACTATCTCTAAAATAGAAAAAAAAAGTAGCTACTCAAATTTACAAAAACAATTTAAATTTAAAAAATACCGATGCCTGGGTACTGTTGTAATAATATCAAAGTAAATAAACATAACAACTCAAATTTTAAAAAAATACCGATGCCTCATGACTGTTGCAATAATATCAAAGTAAATAAACATAACAATTCAATTTAAAAAAATACCGATTCCTCGGGACTGTTGTAATAATATCGAAGTAAATAAACATAACAATTCAATTTTAAAAAATACCGATGCCTCGCGACTGTTGTAATAATATCGAAGTAAATAAACATAATAATTCAATTTAAAAAAAAACCGATGCCTCATGATTGTTGCAATAATATCAAAGTAAATAAACATAACAATTCAATTTTAAAAAATACCGATGCCTCATAACTGTTGCAATAATATCAAAGTAAATAAACATAACAATTCAAATTTAAAAAATACCGATGCCTCATGACTGTTGTAATAATATCAAAGTAAATAAACATAACAATTCAATTTTAAAAAATACCGATGCCTCATGACTGTTGTAATAATATCGAAGTAAATAAACATAACAATTCAAATTTAAAAAATACCGATGCCTCATGACTGTTGTAATAATATCAAAGTAAATAAACATAATAATTCAAATTTAAAAAATACCGATGCCTCATGACTGTTGTAATAATATCAAAGTAAATAAACATAACAATTCAATTTTAAAAAATACCGATGCCTCATGACTGTTGTAATAATATCGAAGTAAATAAATATAACAATTCAAATTTAAAAAATACCGATGCCTCATAACTGTTGCAATAATATCAAAGTAAATAAACATAACAATTCAATTTTAAAAAATACCGATGCCTCATGACTGTTGTAATAATATCAAAGTAAATAAACATAATAATTCAATTTTAAAAAATACCGATGCCTCATGACTGTTGTAATAATATCAAAGTAAATAAACATAACAATTCAATTTTAAAAAATACCGATGCCTCATGACTGTTGTAATAATATCGAAGTAAATAAACATAACAATTCAAATTTAAAAAATACCGATGCCTCATGACTGTTGTAATAATATCAAAGTAAATAAACATAACAATTCAATTTTAAAAAATACCGATGCCTCATGACTGTTGTAATAATATCAAAGTAAATAAACATAACAATTCAATTTTAAAAAATACCGATGCCTCATGACTGTTGTAATAATATCGAAGTAAATAAACATAACAATTCAAATTTAAAAAATACCGATGCCTCATGACTGTTGTAATAATATCAAAGTAAATAAACATAACAATTCAATTTTAAAAAATACCGATGCCTCATGACTGTTGTAATAATATCGAAGTAAATAAACATAACAATTCAAATTTAAAAAATACCGATGCCTCATAACTGTTGCAATAATATCAAAGTAAATAAACATAACAATTCAATTTTAAAAAATACCGATGCCTCATGACTGTTGTAATAATATCAAAGTAAATAAACATAACAATTCAATTTTAAAAAATACCGATGCCTCATGACTGTTGTAATAATATCAAAGTAAATAAACATAATAATTCAATTTTAAAAAATACCGATGCCTCATAACTGTTGCAATAATATCAAAGTAAATAAACATAACAATTCAATTTTAAAAAATACCGATGCCTCATGACTGTTGTAATAATATCAAAGTAAATAAACATAACAATTCAATTTTAAAAAATACCGATGCCTCGTGACTGTTGTAATAATATCAAAGTAAATAAACATAACAATTCAATTTTAAAAAATACCGATGCCTCATGACTGTTGTAATAATATCAAAGTAAATAAACATAATAATTCAATTTTAAAAAATACCGATGCCTCATGACTGTTGTAATAATATCAAAGTAAATAAACATAATAATTCAATTTTAAAAAATACCGATGCCTCATAACTGTTGCAATAATATCAAAGTAAATAAACAAAACAATTCAATTTTAAAAAATACCGATTCCTCGCGTCTGTTGTAATAATATCAAAGTAAATAAACATAACAATTCAAATTTAAAAAATACCGATGCCTCATGACTGTTGCAATAATATCAAAGTAAATAAACATAACAATTCAATTTTAAAAAATACCGATGCCTCATGACTGTTGCAATAATATCAAAGTAAATAAACATAACAATTCAATTTTAAAAAATACCGATGCCTCATAACTGTTGTAATAATATCGAAGTAAATAAACATAACAATTCAAATTAAAAAAAATGTAAATAAACACGATTTAAATTTGTAAACAAACCGATGCTTCCTAACTTGTTTCGAAAGTAACACTGTAATTGAACATGACTACTGAATTTAATAGACATTGGCTACCGATGCTTCCGAACGTGTCGGAAAAATAACAATACCAATAATAAATTAATGGATTAATGTCAGTTTTCGTAATTCAATTCAAATAATTAATTGATATTAAATGATACACTGGACAGGACTGAACTATGGATTTCTTATTTTACTCACAGATCTGTAAACAATGTTGAAATACACGATATAATCTTGAATATCACTTAGCACTTCAAATTCCAAATGGAACCATTCAACTCAGTAACGCACACTTTAGACTGACTTCAGGTAACGGATAGAGGTCAATTTTATACCGTGTGTGTGTCGATCTAATTGGTGGCCCAGTTCAGCCAATGGAATGCATGCTTCCAACACAGTCCGGAAAGTATAGCATTACCCAAAAATAATTATACTCTTCTTGTAACAATTCTCGAATTTTAGACCCACAATACTGGAATAAAGATGAAAGTTAATGGGCTATATTACTATGTCAGAAGTCCTTCACTACAGTGTCGACAACCGCAACATCTAGCACTTGTACCAAGAGGTTGCTCTCATTCAAACAATACTTTATGGACAATCATGCCTTTTTTCCTTACTTGCAATTGTTGCTTAAATGTTTCGTAACTTGACAATGTAGCACGTTCTCTGGTTCTATACAACCAAAATAAATCACCGTGCTATTTGTATTACCGAAGCAGTACTTAGCATTTATTGTTACATACGATACAAAATAAATGCATATTATTTACGTAGTGCACATCTGTTTGAGCAAGCTCGTATTCGGGGGCAGTGTCTAAAAATAACGATTTGATACTAAAAGTAATATATCAAAGATGAAATAAAATTACAAAACCAATACAATAAAATTATTACAAAGCAGGGATAATTAAGAGTGCGTTATGGAGCCTTTATTTAGATAAGTTAAGTCTTATATTATAATTCGTACTATTATTAAATGTTACAGCATCATTATGAATCGTAGTTTTTGAGGTGAGGATTTTATTTATTTCTCGAGATGTCCAGTGGAACCGTGAACGGCCGAATATTTGTTAGGCCGTTGGAACCGAACTCGGCCGGATAACAACTCGTCCGTCTACGGCAGTACACGGCCGAATGATCCGACAACAAAAGAAGGCCCATTGAGATGGGATTTTCCAGTCTCATTCGGCCGAACAGAGCAACACGTGGTGACTGTTTCCATAAATTTCGCCATGGACGCCGAAAAATTAATTAGTTCTTGTATTTGTTTCATTAAACAAGTGAAATAACATTTTTAAGGCTTAATGAATTATTATTCATGTACTACTTATCTTAAGATCACTGCCAAACGTTCCTCAGGTTGTACAACTTCTCTGAAATTTATTAAACAAGTGAAATAAAATTTTTAAGGCTTAACAAATTATTATTCATATACTACTTACCTTAAGATCACTGTCAAACGTTCCCCAAGTGATACAACTTCTCCGAAATTTGAGCATTTTCAGATTGATGGACGAATTACATTTAAAATATATTAAAATGTATCAACACTCATCCGATAGTAATAGAAAAACTTAGCACTATCCTCCAGAATTGTATTGTGTAGGTGTAGATGATGAAACTTACCCAGGAGACACCTTTCTCTAAGTATCGGATATATCCTATATTATCGTCGTTTCGCCCTCCATCTCCTCATAAGGTAGGGATTGTCCAATAATAGTAACATGTCCTCCAAATTCATTCCAGTAATAATAATAATAATAATAATAATAATAATAATAATAATAATAATATAATAAAAATAAAAATAATAATAATATTTATTTATTTATTTATTTATTATTTATTATAAATATTTGTGTGCTGAACAACAGCCAGAGGCCAATTATAGTTCAGCACAATACACAAACAGAAGATACAAAGGTGCAAAACAAAAATAAGTAATATCTTAAATAACAAAAACATACATGAATAAAATTGAGTACAAACAGTAAAAACTAATAATCAAAACGAAACTAAACCTTAAAAGGATCTAAATTGTGCCCATGCAAATTGGCATATTTTATGCATCTACAGACTGGAGAAAGTGATTTTGAATTTCGGTTATAAAAATTTTTTTGAAATCTTAAACCTTTTGTAGGAATACGAAGGCTGATATTGTTTATGATAGACTCACAATCAATATCACCCTTGATAACTTTGCAAAAAAATTGATAATCAAGATTTAGATGTCTAGCATAAAGGCTACAACAGTTAAAATATTTACAGGTAATATCATAGTTAAAGTCAGTGGAATTGGGTATATATCGAAAAGCACATAAGGAAATAAATTTTCTTTTTCTATATTAATAAAAATAATAATAAAAATAATAATAATATAATAAAAAATAATAGAATAATAATAATAATAATAATAATAATAAATAATATAATAAAATAATATAATAATAATATAATAATAAAAATAATAATAAAAAATTATAATATAATAATAATAAAATAATAATATAATAATAATAAACATAATAATAATATAATAATAAAAATAATAGTAATAATAATAATAATAATAATAATAGTCGGCTGCAATCGACCGAATAGGGCGAATGTAATGGACGCACGCCAATGCCTTCTCTTGTCTGACCATTCGGCCGTGTGCAACCGTAGTCGGACGAGACTCGGCGCGACGCGACATTTCGTCCCGTGGTACTTGTATCCCATTGATTTCTTATTATGTGGTGCACACAGAATCAGACGCGACGCGACGGTCGCGAGCAGACACAAGGAGAACAGAGAGACAACATAGAAGTTCGTCGCGAGGAGACTGTCTGATAGCTGCAGTGTACTGCGCATGCGTTAGTAGTGGCTATGATTGCACGCTTTCACTATCTACAGACACTATTGTTGTTGTGTAGTGCACATTATTCGTGATGGAGTTCGATGCAGATAAATTAGTTGTTTTAGTACAGGAAATATACGTTCTATAAAATCTTAATAATAATGTCACGACAATAACGTGGTTTCTAAAAATATGTGAGAAATTGCAAATGAGATGTGACCTTATTTCCCAGCCAAAGATCATTAAGAACGCTGAATATTACTTAATATCTCCTATCTTTCTTTAAATAGTGTTTACATGCCATGTTAATTTTCATTTGTTTTCATAAGTTAACAATGATGCACATTGGAAGCAACATATAAGGAATTATTTTCCTACACAATCCACGCTATATTCACGCTGTTTTGAAATGATTAATCGAAGATGGTTTACTTACTGTTTATTACACGCACATTTGCATGTAATTTGTATTCCATACGTTTTTTTCTATCCAAAGATCAATAAGAATGGTGAATATTATTCATGCTTGTTTCCTGTATTTCTTAAAATAATGTTATGTGGCATGTTAGTTTTTATTTGTCGTTATTTACGTAAAAATGATGCGCCAAAAATAATAGTAATTTCGTAGTCACTCCACATCCCTATATTCACATTTGTTTTTCAGTCATTTATTAAAGAATGTACCGGTATTTAATTTAATTTAGAAACATGTTAGATAAATCATCCTTGGGCCAAAAGAGAATGCTCCCTGGACCTTATATTAAAGAATGTACCGGTATTTAATTTAATTTAGAAACTTGTTACATAAATCATCCTTGGGCCAAAAGAGAATGCTCCCTGGACCAAATTGTCGTATTTTGCAGTGGTCGTCAGTACTCGTTGAAATGGGTAATAATATAATGTAATTATGTTGAACGTAACAAGATCGATTATTCAATTTATAGGATATTTTATGAGGTTGTCATGACTGAGATATCTATTTCAACAAGTTATAGTAAATATGTTTAGGATTAGTGTAAGACCGGCCTACGTCTCCTATAGTGGGCGGGACATAAGTAACATTCACCTTTAATTTTAAGATTCTTTCAATTCTATAGATTTTTAAGCGTATTAGGCATCCTTAGGAAATAATAATAATAATAATAAAAAAACAATGGAATATCTCATATAGACAGTCCTCTTTCATTGACTCCATTTTGTAGCCTAGACCAGTTTTCTAAATCCACATAGCCAGCAAATCATTTGTCGCGAGCAGACCGTGTTAAGCTGTCGGGAGACGTTGTAAAGCAAAACGTCGCGTCGCGGTCGCGTCTCATTCTGTGTGCGCCCGGAGTCGCCCGAGTTCGGTTTCAATGGACGGCCAGCAGTTCACCGATATTAACTTAGCGCAACCGATCCTCCACGCTTCTTCAATCTTTTCATCCACTAAATACTCAACCAACTCTTTTGCCATAATCATTAAATGATTACAAAATTTCTAATTAAACTTGTACTATATTGATCAGTTTAATACAAATTTAATGACCAGAAACAACAAAGACTGTTTACTCTGAAACAAAATAACCTTGGCAACGACATTCAAATTTTATTATAGTGTAAATTTTTACTTATCAAATAAATTTATGCATTATTCAAAATTGAAAACAAATTTTGATCGATCAAAAAATAATATATGGAATACACGTGAGTAAAGTGCGCAATAGAATCTCGGAAACTGAAAAAACTCGACTTCGCCTCTTTTTTTTTTTCGAACTGTATTCTCGATTCTGTTATAAAGCATTAACCACACTTGTATCGCAATGTACTATTCCTTGACCACAAACATACATTACTTCAGTTTAACCATTTCATGCGATTAATTGCAATAATTTGAGTTCACAAATGAAGATGTTGAAACTAGTATTAAATTACGATAAATTAACAGAGGAATTTAGAAGGCGGTATTTCCCGGTAAATGGGAAAATACATTTTCGTAATTTCTTGTCTTCGTGGATTAAACCTTAGGGCTCTTTTCAGTCCCAAGAAAGTTGTGCTTGTATGATTGTATAAATGTTTTATTAGTGTTCTTTAAATATTAGTAAAATTGAATCAACCTCTTTTGTTTCTGGCGAAGTGGAACAGAAAGCCTTAACTTCGCCAGAATAAATAAATAAATAAATAATAATAATAATAATAATAATTATTATTATTATTATTATTATTATTATTATTATTATTATTATTATTATTATTATGCAGCAGTAATACTGGTCAGTACAGCCCGGGAGTTAAGCAAAATTACTTTTTTTACTGGGTGGATATACGAAAGGTTTAAATAGAGATGAACATGTTCTCGCACATTTGGGAACACATTAAAACAAATCAGTATAAACAAAATGAAAATGTACGAATTTCAATGTAATAAAAATATAAATAAAACAATTTCATTTTCATTTTGTAAATAATAATAATGAACAGTTTTCTTTAAATATTAGTAAAATTTTATCAGTTTCTTTTGTTTCTGGCTATGTGGCTAGTCTTAACTTCGCTAGAATAAATAAATTATTATTATTGTTGTTGTTATTATTATTATTATTATTATAAACCCCAAGGGCACTCATCACGGACCGCTTATTTACAGCGACGCACAGTGGTCAATATCGCGATATTAGGAGGACAAAAGTCGAAATTTCGAGTTTCCCTGATGATGTTTTGTTGTATGGGAATGCGATAACAAAGAACCAAAGCTTTCTAAACTGAATATAGTTTATGGCTTCGATGTTTGTATTAAACTTGAGAGAGGGTCAAAGTTATGGGTTCTTGCGTATCCCTCAGTCGTGCGTTATCTGCAGTGTGGAGCGATCGCATTTCTTGTGTGGTTCTGTGTTACTGGTGAAGTGTTTCGTTAAATCTGTTGTGCAGGAATGGAGAAGAATGTTGAAGGTATGCTTTACATTTTATTCCAAGTCTATAACATTAATAGTTTGGTTGTACATGCTTAACACTTATGCGCGTAAAATATGATCATTTTAAATATATTTCGCAACTTGCTCTTGGAATATAAAAATTAGTTCACGATGGGTCACGATAAAATCTTAGCAGTCAATTTCCTTAGACCTTAATCTCTAAGCCTGCATATATTTTATTTGCCGAGGTTTGCCCGTTTTTTCAAAATATCTACTTTCTTGCAGATTGTGCGACTGCAGTTACGCGCCGCGATCTATTCACTTTTCTCCAAAGCACAAACTGTGTAATGAAAGCAAGGTCATCACAAGTGTTACAACAATTACTTTCATATGCATTGTCAAAATTGAAATTTGAAGGTTGTGATGAAAACCTTAAGTCAGAACTTTTAAAAAAAATTAGAATTTTTTCATGTAACCTGTTACGAAGGTGGAGGTCATGTAATAGGACAATGTCGCGATTTTTAGAGAAATATTCAGAATGGCTTGATGTAGAATTGTCAGTTCCAATACCTACTGAGGAATCTTGCCAAGGAGAAGCCTCGGGTGCAGTTAGAGGGCGCCCAAGGAAACTGTTTTCTTCGAGTAGTGTAAAAACAAAGAAAAGAAAAGTGGAAAATCTTTCAAAATCTTGTTCGTCACAAGAACTTGCCCTGGCAACACAGATGTCTCTTACGTATGAAGGTAAAAGAAATGTGGCAACAATTATTCAAGAATCTGTGTCGAAAAGTCCGAGATCAGTCCGGAAAATAAAAACAATTTGCCAACAGCCAGCCACTGAGCCTAATTGTAATACATATACAACAGAGGAGGCACTAGCTTTGCTTGTTGATTTAAAATTAACAAAACATCAATATGTAGCATTACAAAAAAGTGCGAAAGAAAGAAGCGCAAACATCTACCCGCCATATTATAGACTGCTAAATGCAAAATCAGAATGCTATCCCAGTCAGGAAGCGCTAATAATTACAGATTCACTGGCAGAAGTAAAATTACAATGTTTACTTGACCACACTGTTGAGCGTTTATCTATTGTTCAAAAAGAAGTTCTTGAACATTCCTTTCAAAACGAAGAAAACTGAATTCACAAAATTCAAATGACTTACAAATGGGGGTGTGACGGGAGCTCAGGCCATTCCCTTTACAAACAAAATATTTCGGGGTATGAAGGAGCTACAGATTCTGAAATACTTTTGTCTTCAATAGTGCCTTTACAACTCCTGGGTGAAGATGAAGAGTCTGGGCGAAAAACGGTTCTCTGGCAAAATCCAACTATGGTCGACGGCAAAATATGCAACGCTCTCATGGATAATCCTTCAGCCCAAGTGTGTTACATATGTGGTGCTAAGCCGAAAGACATGAATGATTTGAAAAAAAATACAGTCATTACCTATAAATAAAAGTGCATTTGAATTTGGACTTTCGACACTGCATGCAAGAATTAGATTTTTTGAGTGTTTGCGTCATACTGGGTACAGAATAGAAATAAAGAAGTGGCAGGTACGCGGGGATCAAAGGAAGAAAGTAGCTTATGAGGCAAGGAAAGAAGAAATTATTAACAAATTTAGAACTGAAATGGGCCTTTTAGTTAATGTTGTGAAACCAGGTAGTGGTACCACGAACGATGGCAACACTTCTCGCCGATTTTTCGAGAATTCAAAGAAATCGTCTGAAATAACTGGCGTTGATGAAGCTCTTATCCATCGTTTCTCCGTAATTTTGGACGTTATGTCAAGTGGATATAGCCTGAACATTGGTGCATTAAAAAAGTATGCCTTAGACACTGTTGATCTCTATGTGAAATTGTATGGAGGTACTACATGCCTGCCACTGTCCATAAAATACTTATACATGGTGCAGATGTTATGAACAACATGATATTGCCTATTGGACAGTTATCAGAAGATGCCCAAGAAGCCAGACATAAAGAGTATAGATTTTTCCGAGAACACAACACTCGAAAAATCTCAAGAATAAATTGTAACAAGGACCTTTTGCACATGCTTCTAATTTCTTCTGACCCGCTTATTTCAAGCAAAAGGAAATTACCTTGGCAGTGAAGTGTTAGGTTTGTTGGAAACACCGAGACTGGACAGCATTGCCCATGGTTCAACGGATGGGAGTTCAGAAGAGGATAGTGATTAAGGCCGTCTCTTCCTGTGATTGATGGGAAAGAATACCGTCTTCATTTTACAATAATATCAGGTAATTTATATAATATTTGTAGAAGTTAACAATGTTTATAAATTAGTTGTATCTAAATATCTTGTAACAGTAGGGCATGTTCGTAAAAATTATAAATAATAATAATAATAATAATAATAATAACAATAATAATAATAAATATTATATTTTCATTATCATTATCAACATGAAGTTGATATTTAGTTAAGTTAACTTCTAGTTGTATCGCATGTATTTTGATAGTATTATTATTATTATTATTATTATTATTATTATTATTATTATTATTATTAAATTTTACGTCTTGTAATCTTAAGAGTGTCAATTACTAACAGGAAAGTAAAAAAAAAAACCGATGCTATTGCCAGTAGAGAACAAAAAATAATTTTGTCCTCCTAAAATCGAGAAATTGACCACTGTGCGACGGTCTAATTTTTAATTTTGACTTGTAGCTATACAGTAGCTATTATTACGTATCAGATGATTCAATTTACAAACCCAAACAATTATCAGTTGAGCTATAAAATATAATACATAGCAAGTAAATTAATTCAATTTAAAAACATTAACAATTCAATCAGTTGAGATGTACAAAAATTGATAATAATATCATGCAAACTACTTCAAATTAGAAGCATAAACAATTCATCACCACCATGTATTGTGAGTCCCTATCACCACAGCATAGCGAGTCCTCAGGTTGCGGTTAGAGAAGACGGCCTCCAGATATGGAGGGTAGCTGCGAATATATTGAATAAGCAGTTGCGGACAGCCGATAAGGTGTGGTCCTCCAGCTTCGGGGTTGGGCGAAGAGCTAACAACCCATCACCGTAAAAAAAACAGCTTGTTATGAATCAATACAATAAGCCTCGGAATGGGACTGATTCTCTGGCACGACCACAGCAATGTAAAAGCATGTGGTCTTTGAGGATGACGTGAATATGTTAGGAGAAAATTCACAAATGATCACGGAGAACACGGAAACTTTACTTGAAGCAAGTAAAGTGATGGTTTGGAAGTAAATCCCGAAAAGACGAAGTATATGATTATGTCTCGTCACCAAAATATTGTACGAAATGTAAACATAAAAATTGGACATTTATTCTTCGAAGAGGTGGAAAAATTCAAATATCTTGGAGCAACAGTAACAAATATAAATGACACTCGGGAGGAAATTAAACGCAGAATAAGTATGGGAAATGCCTGTTATTATTCGGTTGAGAAGCTTTTGTCATCCAGTCTGCTGTCCAAAAATCTGAAAGTTAGAATTTATAAAATAGTTATATTACCGGTTGTTCTGCATGGCTGTGAAACTTGGATTATCACTTTGAGAGAGGAACAGAGATTAAAAGTGTTTGAGAATAAGATTCTCAGGAAAATACTCGTATTTCGGGCTAAGAGGGATGAAGTTACAGGAGAATGGAGAAAGTTACACAACGCAGAACTGCACGCATTGTATTCTTCACCTGACATAATTAGGAACATTAAATCCAGACGTTTGAGATAGACAGGGCATGTAGCACGTATGGGCGAATCCAGAAATGCATATAGAATGTTAGTTGGGAGGCCGGAGGGGAAAGACCTTTAGGGAGGCCGAGACGTAGATGGAAGGATAATATTAAAATGGATTTGAGGGAGGTGAAATATAACGATAGAGACTGGATTAATATTGCACAGGATAGGGACCGATGGCGGGCTTATGTGAGGGCGGCAATGAGCCTGCGGGTTCCTTAGAAGCCAGTAAATAATTAAAATTATTAATTCTTGATCAGTACTAAATAGGCTATACCTCGATTTTTAATATAAAACATCATCGGGGAAAGAATGTAGTCTCAAGGTAAGATCGAGAGTTCTCAATTTTGGAAAATATTTTTACATGGTCATTTTATGCACACCAGCCATTATTCTCATAGCTTTCTTCTATGAAACAAAAATGTGTTTAGCTTTAGACGAGTTCAGATTAACAGGAACTTCTGATTTCTTTATACATTTCAAATACAAATGATGGTTCACATTCGTCATCAGTGCCAGTTCCTGATCGCTTTGACGTTAAATGCTTTCACCGATATGTGCCAAAGTTTGCACATTTAACCTTCATAATCAGGGGGAAAACATAGGCTGCATTAAAATCGGACAAATGGAAGTTAAATTAATTAAAACGATAAAAAATCTTACTTACTTACCGGCTTTTAAGGAACCCGGAGGTTCATTGCCGCCCTCACATAAGCCCGCCATCGGTCCCTATCCTGAGCAAGATTAATCCAGTCTCTATCATCATATCCCACCTCCCTCAAATCCATTTTAATATTATCTTCCCATCTACGTCTCGGCCTCACTAAAGGTCTTTTTTCCTCTGGCCTCCCAACTAACACTCTATATGCATTTCTGGATTCGCCCATACGTGCTACATACCCAGCCTATCTCAAACAACTGGATTTTATGTTCCTAATTATGTCAGGTGAAGAATATAATGCGTGCAGCTCTGCGTTGTGTACTTACATAAAACTGAATATGGGTATGTATGTATATAAAGCGTGGAAGTGAAAAAGCCTTGCAAATTTCCAGAGCAAATAGCTCATGCTGTATGTAACAAAAAACTATAATATAATATTGGTAGAAAGTTAATAGTTTTTTTCAGAAAGAAATGTTTCTTCTCAAGTGTTCAATAACCTCTTATTCCGTAGCTATTGCCAGTAGGATCGTGATTTTTGTCCATATCGATAGGAAATTTAATAAAGACTAATTTATCCCTCAGGTGTATTTCAATAGCGTGCACGGTGTTCGTGTAAATTTAATTTTAAAAACCTCCTAAATTCAAACCATTGCACCAAGCAAACGCATGGCAACATCTTGGCAGCTTACGTACGGAGACTCACCGAGTTCCTTGACCTCTTATATCTGTTCACGGGTAGTCAGGGGTGCAGTCGTAAATAAAATAGTACCGGGGCGCTTTGCGACAAGCTTATTATTGTTGTTATTATTATTATTATCATCATCTTCTTCTTCTTCTTCTGCCAATACACAGTTTTGGGTTGTTTCCCGTCTGTGAACTACAAATAGAATTGGTCCGTCCAACGTCGGCGAGGTCTGCTCGTCCTCGTGGATGGTAATACAAAAGTCTCTTTGGTAAACGATTTTCAGGCATCCTAAGAAGGTGGGTCCCGCGCCGTGACGTCGCGGTCTAAGGCATCCCGCCTAGGACTCGCGTTACGGAATGCGCGCTGGTTCCAGTCCTCGTGGGGGAAGAAAATTTCTCATGAAATTTCGGGCAGTGTATGGGACCGGTGCCCACCCAGCATCGTGACGCACTTGGGGAGCTACGATAGGTAGCGAAATCCGGTTGCGAATACCAGCTATAACGGCTGGGGGGATCATCGTGCTAACCACACGATACCTCCATTCTGGTTGGATGATCGTCCACCTCTGCTTCGGCATGTGGGCGTGAGGCCAGCAGCCGGCTGGTCGGTCTAGGCCCTTCACAGGCTGTAGCGCCACGGATTATTATTTATTCTAAGACGATGGTTTCTCCATTTACGTTGATAATGTTGTACGTTTTCGGTCATCTCCTCAACTTCCCACTGATTTCTTATGTCTTCGCTCCTAATGCGGTCCCGCAAGGTAACTCCTGTCAGTGATCGTAGAAATCTCATTTGTGATGCGTTGATTATATTTATTTCCTTTTGCCGCATGTCCAACATTCACTGCCATATAACAGAGCTGGTTTTGATATGTTGTGAAATCGGATTTGGACCTCTTTTCGCATTTGTTTTCCAAAGTTCCTTCTCAAGATACCATTTAATTGATTATATTTCAATATATTTTTATTTATGTCTTTTTGATAATTAGGCTATACAAAGAAATGTGACTTCCTAAACATACAAAATCTGTCACTTGTTCTATTATTTTGTTATCAATCACTATTTTTGTTCGTATAAGGTTTTTGCCAGAAACTGCCATTATCATTGTTAGACTTCGAATTTAATTCTTAAAAGATAGGTTCATAAAAACTTGCAAATACATGTTTCATATGAAACTATGCCTAAAATTGATATTTTAATAGCACCTAAAAATGTCTATTTTGACGTCAAAGTCTATTTTGACCTATTAAGTATGTTTTATCTCTAATAGGTCAAAATCACCATCATCATCATCGACGCTACAGCCCAATTTGAGCCTCGGCCTCCCTTAGAACTCTCTTCCATGCATCTCTGTCCCTGGCAACCAACCACCATCCTTTAATTCCCACTTTCTTTAGATCCTCTAACACTCCATCCATCCATCGCAGTCTTGCTCGTCCTACACTCCTTTTTCCTTCAAATTTATTCCCCATAACTTTCTTGGGTATCTCATGATCTGCCATCTTTTGCACATGTCCTGCCCATCTTAATCTTGATATTTTAATGACTGTAACCACATCAGGGGACTTATATAGTTGGTAAAGTTCAAAGTTGTATCTTATTCGCCATTCTCCATTATCACATATTGGGCCATATATCTTCCTTAGAATTTTGTTTTCAAAGGATCTCAATCTTGACATACTAGTCTTTGAGAGGGTCCACGTTTCACTGCCATATGTTAATACAGGTTTTTACCAGAACATTATAAATATTGCATTTTGTTTCCCTTGTAAGAAGTCTTGACTTAAAGTGCCTCAATAATCCAAAATATGCTTTATTTGCATTTTGAATTCTTCTATCAATTTCTTCACTAATATCATTAGTGTCATTGATTAAGGAGCCCAGATATACAAAACTAGAGACCCTCTGAAATTTATATTGATTAATTTTTAAATGGGTTGTTGTTGTCAAGTCCCTTTTTTGTTTTTTACATCCAACAATCATGTACTTAGTCTTATGTTCGTTAATTTTCAGCCCCATTTTTTGGGCTGCTGTTTCTAAAGCAGTAAATGTTCTCTTAAATAGGTCAAAATACCCAATCTTATTTCAAAAAATAATATTTTAAATTCCAAAATGTATTTTTCAGTGTGCGTTAGTCGCGTCCCAGAGCACATCAGCTTACAATATCCAAATGTAAATAAATTGATTTCTGCTGTAAAAAAAGTTTTCGCCAAGGCTCCAACAAGGGTTCAGATTTCCTTGAGAAATTGCCCAATGTCTCCCTGCCACCAGAACCTGTACTGACCTGCTGAGGAACATGGTTGAAGCAGGGGCGAATGTTAGTCACGAAAGTTAGGCTCGCTCTTTTATTCATAGGGCAAGATGGGAGGATATAATAATTCATAATTAATAAAAATAATCAGACCCACATAAATAATTTATTTTATAATTATGAAATCATTATGAGTCATGGATCATATTCGCTTATCAGATGTAGAAGTTCGATATGATACAACAAACATGGCCAACAAAACAGTTTATTTAGTTTTTTCGACCCTGCCAACCAATGCACATTGTTGTATTGAGCTGCACTGAACGAGAGCACATATTCTCTATAATGTCTGTCTTCTCTTGAATAGTCCTTCGGGAAAATGGATTTAATAATAAGGTTTCAATAACACACAATTCCGAACTCATTGCAATACTTCAAATTAATGTTTAAGAATTAATAATACATGCAGCAGCTAACACATGCATTCCGCTCATACACTTACATTGCACTCGCAAATCACAGCACATTCCCGCTGTCAATACTGCTCTGTGTAACGTTAAATAGTCGTTGGTGTAGCTCTCGGACCAGAGCTTCAAACAACACGTAACAGAAGCATGTGCGCCTAGGACGGACCAAGGAAGAAGGCACTTGCGCGCGCATCATATTCTCGCTATTTCTACGTCTTTCCCTTTCCTGTAGCTCCGAGAAACGAGCAAGCGTTGCGATACTTCTGGTGTGCAACCTGCGGATGGTATTACGCCTATACAGTATTCCAAAAATCAAAATAAATTTTAGTGTACGTAACGCCATTTTGAGAAATACACATTCTACGAAAATATTGGGCTTGCGCAGCAAGCGTAGCATGCCCTGAGAAATCGCCCCTGGTTGAAAGCTGCAGGATACTACAACGATCACATTAGTGAAGTGAAAGATGTTTTTTTTCAAATCTAGAAGACGAGTCTGCAAGCATTGTTTCTGCAAAGGAAGTGATGGAAGTTTCTGGTATTCAGAGGGTCCTAGCATTTTTGAAGTGACACTTCACTTTCCTAGTGCACGTTATTGCATCACTAGAAGCAGCAGGAAAACCACTGTATGAACAAATGGAAATATTTCATGATATGCAAGAGAGGATCAAAAGTGTTCCTGATTCTGCTGGAAATAAAGTACGGGATAAACTGGAGCAAGCTCTGCAGAGAGATGTAGGACTGAAGGACCTGCGTACTGCTTCAGATATCCTAGCAAGGAAGAACATGGATTTACAAAGTAACATTCTTGTCCATCTATTGTCAAAATTGAAATACGATCCTGTTACTTCAGTGGATGTGGAGCATACAAATTTGTCTTGAGTGACAGACGGCATTGTTTTTTAATTGACAACTTAGGAATAAGTATTAGTATTGTATTGTATTGTATTTATTAACATTCCATGGTATTCATACATGCTTACAGCTAGAATATGGAACAAGTCAAAAAACTTAATACTATTATAAAATCTTAATTTATAGTCACAGTTTAGATGAAATATATATAGACGAGATTTACACTATAGTCTACTAGTACAACACATAGTTTTAGTATCCATTTCATTTAGTGTTATTGAATGTCATGAATTCATCTACAGAACAGAAGGCGTGAGAAATTAGGTACTTCTTTAATTTGGCCCTAAATAATTTTATGTTTTGAGTTTCATTTTTTTATATCGATAGGGAGGTTATTAAAAATGTTTACTGCCATATAACGCACTCCTTTTTGATAGCACGATAGACTTGCCGATGGAGTATGAAAGTCATTTTTTACGTGTATTTATGCTATGAACTATTGAATTAGTTACAAATTTTTCACGATTACATACGAGGAAGATTATTAATGAAAAGATATACTGACAAGCCATGGGCATTATTTGTAGTTTTTTGTAGTACACGATTCCCTAGATTTGGCACCTACTATTATTCTAATTACTCTTTTTTGTAATAGAAATATATTGTTACTATCTGTAGAATTTCCCCAGAATATTATCCCAAAACTCATTACCGAGTGGAAGTATGCAAAGTATATTGTTTTTAAGGTATTGATATTTACTATCTTTTGCATAGATCTAATAGCAAAACAAGCTGAATTTAGTTTGGGGGTAATTTCTTTAATATGATTTTTCCAATTTAACACATTATTGATTTTTAAGCCAAGAAATTTGGTTGTTGTTTCTAATAGGGATCTATTATTAATTATTGCGCTAGAAATAAAACTAATCTATCGTTGCTCCGACCAGACGGGATACGGCCTTAGAGCGTAATTTATTGCGAAACTAATTATGGACATTAATGAACAAGGCTTGGTAAAAATTGATTGTATTTGACTTGTTTCTATACTGAATTTACGTCTAAAACATATTTTTCACATTTCATTGTTTAGTTTATGTATAACTAGTTGGATATTTGTTGTTCTTGTAGTTCTAGTAGTAGTGGTGGTAACTGTATATAAACATGTAAAATTATTAAATTCTGTAAGTGAATTCCTAATTATTGGAAACATGTTTTTATATATAAATTTTTGTTAGAGCCTATTTCCTATTCTTTAGGGACTATTTCCTACACTTTTAAGCCTATTTTAGGCATCTAAAATTACATTTTAACGATCTAAAAATCCGTACATGGGTGTTTTGGTTGGTGACAAAAATATATATAATTACTCTACAATTTGCTGATGATCAAATTATACTAGCAGAAGACTATGATGATATTGAATACGTGAGCAGAAATCTCATTGAAGAATATGACAAATCTGGATTAAAATTTAATTTTGAAAAATCTCATTATATGGTTATTGGGGGAAAGAAACAAAATCTGATACTTGAAAACAAAGGTGTTATTAAATATAGTAATAAATAGTAATAGGTGTTACAATCACAGATGATGGAAGGAACCATGTAGAAATGAAAGAATGTTTGAAGAAAGGAAAATATGCAATATTCACTCTTAATCAAGTATTATGAATATTGCATGTTTTTTTCTTTCTTCAAACGTTCTTTCATTTCTACACGGTTTTATTCGGTTGAGAAGCTTTCGTCATCTAGTCTGCTGTCAAAAAATCTGAAAGTTAGAATTTATAAAACAGTTATATTACCAGTTGTTCTGTATGGCTGTGAAACTTGGACTCTCACTTTGAGAGAGGAACAGAGATTGAGGGTTTTTGAAAATAAGGTTCTTAGGAAAATATTTGGGGCTAAGAGGGATGAAGTTACAGGAGAATGGAGAAAGTTACACAACGCAGAGCTGCACGCATTGCATCCTTCACCTGACATAATTAGGAACATTAAATCCAGACGTTTGAGATGGGCAGGGCATATATCACGTATGGGCGAATCCAGAAATGCATATAGAGTGTTAGTTGGGAGGCCAGAGGGAAAAAGACCTTTGGGGAGGCCGAGACGTAGATGGGAGGATAATATTAAAATGGATTTGAGGGAGGTGGGATATGATGATAGAGACTGGATTAATCTTGCTCAGGAATGGCACCAATGGCGGGCTTATGTGAGGGCGGCAATGAACCTCCGGGTTCCTTAAAAGCCAGTAAGTAAGTAAGTAGGCTAATCAAGTATTATGGGATAATAAAATCAGAATTGAAACTAAACATAAAATTTACAAATCAATTGTGAGAAATACAACTTTATATGAGGCAGAAACTTGGCAATTGCAAAACGCATTAAAAATAAATTTTTGGCCTTAGAAATGGATTATTGGAGACGATCAGCAGGCATTTCAAGAAGAGATAGAATTAGAAACTCATCCAGGCCAGGAAAGACGCGTCCTATTGTCATCCGCTTCACAAAGAGGAGAAGTCGTGATGGATGGCTCCAGCTGTTCAGGAACGAGGCCAAGAAAGACGACAGCGACCCTGGGATTGCGACAAAGAAAGTCAAAAGGGAACTTCCGGAAGGAAGAATCACAGCAGGTGACCAACTGACAGCAGTGACCAGAGACCTTGTGAACAAGACAAGGGATGCAGCACGGCTGAAGAATTATAAATTTGTATGGACAAGAGATGGTAAAATATTTGCAAGAAAAGCTGAAGCCAGTCCCGTGAGTAAAATCACTAATGTTGACGATGTAAATAATTTGTAAATACGCTTGTGTCGGTAACCACGTTTAATTATACGATAAAATTGACTTAACAATGGCTAGTAATACTATATTAAATGAAATCCATCAGTGCAAATTTAATACTTACTTACTGGCTATTAAGGAACCCGCAGGTTCATTGCCGCCCTCACATAAGCCCGTCATTGGTCCCCTATCCTAAGCAAGATTAATCCAGTCTCTACCATCACATCCCACCTCCCTCAAATCCATTTTAATATTATCTTCCCATCTACGTCTCGGCCTCCCCAAAGGTCTTTTACCCTCTGGCCTCCCAACTAACACTCTATATGAATTTCTGGATTCGCCCATATGTGCTACATGCCCTGCCCATCTCAAACGTCTGGATTTAATGTTCCTAATTATGTCAGGTGAAGGATACAATTCGTGCAGCCCTGCGTTGTGTAACTTTCTCCATTCTTCTGTAACTTCATCCCTCTTAGCCCCAAATATTTTCCTAAGAACCTTATTCTCAAAAACCCTCAATCTCTGTTCCTCTCTCAAAGTGAGAGTCCAAGTTTCAAAGCCATACAGAACAACCGGTAATATAATTGTTTTATAAATTCTAACTTTCAGATTTTTTGACAGCTGACTAGATGACAAAAGCTTCTCAACCGATTATAACACGCATTTCCCATATTTATTCTGCGTTTAATTTCCTCCCGAGTGTTATTTAGATTTGTTACTGTTGCTCCAAGATATTTGAATTTTTCCACCTCTTCGAAGGATAAATCTCCAACTTTTATAGTTCCATTTCGTGCAATATTCTATCACCCGACATAATCATATACTTGTCTTTTCGAGATTTACTTCCAACCCTATCTCTTTACTTGCTTCAAGTAAAATTTCCGTGTTTTCCCTAATCGTCTGTGGATTTTCTCCTAACATATTCACGTCATCCGCGTAGATAAGAAGCTGATGTATCCCGCTCAATTCCAAACCCTCTGTGTTATCCTGAACTTTCCTAATGGCATATTCTAAAGCGAAGTTAAAAAGTAAAGGTGATAGTGCATCTCCCTGCTTTAGCCCACAGTGAATTGGAAAAGCATCAAATAGAAACTGGCTATACGGACTCTGCTGTAAGTTTCACTAAGACACATTTTAATTAATCGAACTAGTTTCTTGGGAATACCAAATTCAATAAGAATATTATATAAAACTTCTCTCTTAACCTAGTCATACGCCTTTTTGAAATCTATGAATAACTGATGTACTGTACCCTTATACTCCCATTTTTTTCTCCAATATCTGTCGAATACAAAAAAATCTGATCAATAGTCGATCTATTACGCCTGAAACCACACTGATGATCCCCAATAACCTCATCTACATATGGAGTTAATCTTCTCAAAAGGATATTCGACAAAATTTTGTACGACGTCAACAAAAGTGATATTCCTCGAAAGTTACAACAGTTAGTCTTGTCCCCCCTCTTAAAAAAAGGTATGATTATGGACTCCTTCCATTGTTCTGGTACAATTTCCTTTTCCCAAATTGCAAGTACAAGTTTATAAATTTCGCTAGTTAATACGCTTCCACCCTCTTGTATTAATTCTGCTGGAATTTGATCAATACCTGGAGACTTGTACTTTTTCAGATTTTCTATCGCAATTTCGACTTCAGAAAGGCAACTTTAATAATAATAATAATAATAATAATAATAATAATAATAATAATAATAATAATAATAATAATAATAATAATAATAATAATAATAACACAATGGTTTTTAATGATTTACTTCACTGCAATGAGTATATTACCAATATTCTATCAGATCTTAAAATATTTCACTTAAAAATTCGTAGCATCAACAAAAATTTTTCCGAACTCTGTGTTTTATTTAATAATTTTTCCTTTTACTTTGATATTATAGTTCTAACTGAAACCTGGCTTGATCATGACTCTGGCTATGATATTAATGGTTATAAAAATTTGTTAAAAGTAATAAGTATAATAAATGTGATGGTATTGTTGTATATTTTAAGGAAAACATCGTAGTGTCTTTAAGTGATATTGACATTTCCCATTGAAACGCTATTCATTTTCAATTAACACTTATTAATGATACTCTTGTTAACCTAACTGCAATTTACAGATCTCCAAAACTATGCAAAAATGAATTTCTGAAAAATTTTGAAAGCTTCTTGTCAATACACAAAGATTTAAAAAACCATGTTATTCTGGGTGACATAAACATTCAAATTATAGAAAATAGATTAGATAATTTTGGCAACACGTATTTAAATATCATGCATGAATATGGATACGTGAAATACTTAAATTCCATTACTCGTCCATCATCCAATTCATGTCTTGACCATACTTTCCTAAAAACGGGAAATAACTTAAATTTTATACCTGGAGTTTACGCAAGTGCAATAACAGATCATTATATGACTTTTGCATTGTTGTCAATCAGTAATAAAAGTATTAGCAGAGAAGCCACTGAACCTTCGGACAATTATAAGCTAATTATAAACCATAAAATCCTAATATCTCATATTAATAATATGAATTGGGAATCTATTATTCTACAATGAAGACGCAGATACATGTTTCGATAATTTTTATAAAATACTCTGTAACCTAATTTGTAAATATTCTAATCATGTCCCTCTCAAATTCTCAAGTAAGTACAAAAAAATTAAATCTTGGATTACCACAGGTATTGTTAAATCAATACGATCTAGGGATAAGTTAGCTAAGCAAGTTAAACGTGACCCACAAAACATTGTTTTATTAAATTACTACAGAAAATATAGAAATATTCTTACTAATGTAATAAGAAATCAGAGAATCAAATATTATTCTGAAAAATTTAACAAAAATAAAAATAATCCAAAGGAATTTTGGCATACCATAAACGAAGCTACTGACACCCAATATAATAAAAACAGTATATTGAAGACAATTATAAGTCGAAATGGAATAAAAACTGAAAATAAGGAAACTATCGCAAACGAATTTAACGATCATTTTACTAATGTAAGTCATGACATCGTATCTAATATATAAAAGAAAGTATTTAATACTCATCACTATAACCTTACTTATAATAAAAGTATATCATCTATGTTTATGTTTCCTGTAAACGAATGTGAAATCATTAATATTGTAAACAGTTTAAAAAATAATGTGGCTCCTGGTATTGATGGTATTACATCAAATACCCTGAAACTTATTATCGAAGCTATTTCTAAACCACTTGCCTTTATATTTAATTTGTGCATATCTCAAGGTGTATTTCCCTCACCCCTAAAACATGCTGTGTTGATACTAATTCACAAGTCTGGTGACAAAAATAATCTTAATAATTACAGACCCATTTCACTATTACCCAGTCTCTCTAAAGTATTTGAAAAATGTATAAAAACACGGTTAATACAATTTTTAGAAAAAAATAAACTACTAAATGATAATCAATTTGGTTTCAGAAAAAATGTGTGCACTGATGATGCTATTATGGCAGTTACTTAAAAAATAATTCAACAATTAGATGTACAAAAAGCTTTCGATACAGTCAATCACAATATACTTTTGAATAAAATGGATAGATTGGGAATTAATGGAATGGCTTTAAAATTATTTAAATCTTACTTAAGTAACAGAACTGAAGCAACTAAAATAAATGATCACCTTAGTGAATCACGTAACATTGATGTAGGTGTACCTCAGGGGACGATTTTAGGTCCTGTTTTGTTTTTAATATATATCAACGATTTACTTAAAATTGACATTGAGAAATATTCTGGTACTCTGTATTCTTATGCTGATGATACGGTGGTTATATTTAGCAGTTCGAGTTGGAATGAAACTTATCAAAATTCTAACAGTGGTATGAACATTATTAAAGAATGGCTGGATGCTCACTTACTTTCTTTGAACGTTTCTAAAACAAAATTAATACCATTTTCATTAACATCACATGGCCTTGAGCAACGAAAAATAAATAATAATAGAAGTATAACAATACATGATTGTAACCTACCTACTTGCTCATGTAACGCTTTGAGTATATCCTCACAAGTTAAATATTTAGGGATTATTATTGACCAACATTTAAAATGGGACAAGCATATCTCCTTCCTGTGTAACAGATTGCGTAAAACAATCCACAAATTTTCCATTCTACGCTCTTATTTACCTGTTTATGTTCTGCGTACTGTGTACTTAGCTCTGTTTCAATCAATAATTAAGTATGGTATTTTAGGTTGGGGAGGAATGGCAAAATCGACTCTCCATCCTTTAAATTTTCCCCCAAAAAGAATGATCAAAATTTTGCTATATAAACCTTTTGATTACCCAACAAAATTAATTTTTCAGGAATTTGGTGTATCAAATCTAGAACAAATTTATAAACAAACATTGCTGATTTACTTCCATAATAACCACAATAAATTTAAATTTGACCCTCACGAATAACATACGAGACAAAATTACAGTTTCTTTCTAAACACTCCGAAATGCCACACAACTGCTGGATTAAAACATAGCAGAAGTTTTGGATCCAAAATATATAATGCATTAATTAGAGCTTACCCTGAGCTAAGTACATTTAACACACACAGATTTAAGAAACAAATCAGATTAATTATTTAATTGTTTAAGCTAATTGAGTTAAAAATTGATACTCTATTTATGTACTTTTGTATTTTCTATTTGTATATAGACCCTATTATTACATGCTGTATGTATTTTACCATTTATTAATGTTATTGTGCTCAATGAACTCTCTTAATTTTGTGATATGTTTTGTATAACTGATCTGAACTGCGCCCGAGCACGAGCTTCTGCTCTTTCGGGCTGCAATGCCTAATGTAGCTCAAGTGTAAAGTATTAAATAAATAATTAAATAAAAAAATTAATTTAATTAAATTAAATCAGGGAGAAAATGCAACAGATGGACGAAATATGTAGAAAATTAAAGTTATATGAGACAGGGAATCGTCCAGATGACTTAGCTATAGAAGACGAAGAAGCTATATCAGAAGACGAAAAATGATTTTCTATTTTAAGGAAAGAAATTGCACTAGCGCTTAGAGAAATGAAGAATGGGAAAGCAACAGGAGTTGATGGAGTCCTCATTGAATTAGTGAAATGTCTGGGTACAGACAAGAAGGAAATTATATCGTTATCCAACGAAATATATGAGATAGTCGAATGGTCTGAAGATTTGACCAGCACATTAATATTATAATAAATAAATGAAATAAATACTTACTTACTTACTGGCTTTTAAGGAACCCGGAGGTTCATTGCCGCCCTCACATAAGCCCGCCATTGGTCCCTATCCTGAGCAAGATTAATCCATTCTCCATCATAATATCCCACCTCCCTCAAATCCATTTTAATATTATCGACCCATCTACGTCTCGGCCTCCTCAAAGGTCTTTTTCCCTCCGGCCTCCCAACTAACACTCTATATGCATTTCTGGATTCGCCCACACGTGCTACATGCCCTGCCTATCTCAAACGTCTGGATTTAATGTTCCTAATCATGTCAGGTGAAGAATACAATGCGTGCAGTTCTGTGTTGTGTAACTTTCTCCATTCTCCTGTAACTTCATCCCTCTTAGCCCCAAATATTTTCCTAAACACCTTATTCTCAAACACCCATAACCTATGTTCCTCTCTCAAAGTGAGAGTCCAAGTTTCACAACCATAAAGAACAACCGGTAATATAACTGTTTTATAAATTCTAACTTTCAGATTTTTTGACAGCAGACTAGATGCTAAAAGCTCCTCAACCGAATAATAACACGCATTTCCCATATTTATTCTACATTTAATTTCCTCCCGAGTATCATTTATATTTGTTACTGTTGCTCCCAGATATTTGAACTTCTCCACCTCTTCAAAAGATAAATTTCCAATTATTATATTTCCATTTCGTACAATATTCTGGTCACGAGACATAATCATATACTTTGTCTTTTCGGGATTTACTTCCAAACCTATCTCTTTACTTGCTTCCAGTAAAATTTTCGTGTTTTCCCTAATCGTTTGTGGATTTTCTCCTAACATATTCACGTCATCCGCATAGACAAGCAGCTGATGTAACCCGTTCAATTCCAAACCCTCTCTGTTATCCTGGACTTTCCTAATGGCATAATCTAGAGCGAAGTTAAAAAGTAAAGGTGATAGTGCATCTCCTTGCTTTAGCCCGCAGTGAATTGGAAACGCATCTGACAGAAACTGACCTATACGAACTCAGCTGTACGTTTCACTGAGACACATTTTAATTAATCGAAATAAAATTATTATTATTATTATTATTATTATTATTATTATTATTATTATTATTATTATTATTATTATTATTATTAAAATGTAGGGCTACCTTATTACCAATACGAGAGGGTAAAAAATGAATCGAACTTTGTTTGCCTCTGCAGTGCCATTTAGGCAACTTATCTGTCTTACCTTCGTGGCGGATAGTATATATGTACAGGCGCATATGACAGACTGCCGTGCGGCTGCACAAGGGGAGAACCTGATCATTCGTTCGATGCAGTATGCTGCAGCCTAGTAAGAATGCGTATAAACACCGCCACATTGGACGACCCGAGACAAAATGTTCAATGAAGTATACTGCTGGCTTAACATAGCATACAGTCAGTTGGTGCAGCAGATAGCTTGAGAAGGTGAACACGTTCCGGTGCTTTATCAAGAGTGCTAATCTGTAGGAGTTGCAAGATGATCTATCGAGTGAACATATAATGTGTTATACTTAGATATTTCTGTAGTGCTCGGGAAAAGTGGCACAAGTCAAAAATGTTAATTTTACAGAAGGAAAAAAAAAAAACAATCTTTACAGTGGTTTATGTCGATTTGATATTCGGGAGGAAATTAAACACAGAATAAATATGGGAAATGCCTGTTATTATTCGGTTGAGAAGCTTTTATCATCCAGTCTGCTGTCAAAAATCTGAAAGTTAGAATTTATAAAACAATTATATTTGGTATTCCCAAGAAACTAGTTCAATTAATTAGAATGTGTCTCAGAGTTCGTATAGGTCAGTTTCTGTGAGATGCGTTTCCAATTCACTGCAGGCTAAAGCAAGGAGATGCACTATCAGCTTTACTTTTTAACTTTGCTCTAGAGTATGCCATTAGGAAAGTCCAGCATAATGGAGAGGGTTTGGAATTGAACGGGTCACATCAGCTGCTTATCTATGCGGATGACGTGAATATGTTAGGAGAAAATCCACAAACGATTAGGGGAAGCACGGGAATTTTACTTGAAGCAAGTAAAGAGATAGGTTTGGAAGTAAATCCCGAAAAGACAAAATATATGATTATGTCTCGTGACGAGAATATTGTACGAAATGGAAATATAAAAATTGGAAATTTATCTTTTGAAGAGGCGGAGAAGTTCAAATATCTTGGAGCAGCAGTAACAAATATAAATGATACTCGGGAGGAAATTAAATGCAGAATAAATATGGGAAATGCCTGTTATTATTCGGTTGAGAAACTTTTATCATCCAATCTGCTGTCGAAAAATCTGAAAGTTAGAATTTATAAAACAGTTATATTACCGCTTGTACTTTATGGTTGTGAAACTTGGACTCTCACTTTGAGAGAGGAACATAGGTTAAGGGTATTTGAGAATAAGGTGTTTAGGGAAATATTTGGGGCTAAGAGGGATGAAGTTACAGGAGAATGGAGAAAGTTACACAACACAGAACTACACGCATTGTATTCTTCACCTGGCATAATTAAGAACATTAAATCCAGACGTTTGAGATGGGCAGGACATGTAGCACGTATGGGCGACTCCAGAAATGCATATAGAGTGTTAGTTTGGGAGGCCGGAGGGAAAAAAAGACCTTTGGGGAGACTGAGACGTAGATGGGAGGATAATATTAAAATCGATTTGAGGAAAGTGGGATATGATGATAGAGATTGGATTAATATTGCACAGGACAGGGACAGATGGCGCCACATTATCACATTGGAAGTGCGTTTTTGATTCGTTTTGTTGTTATTGATTAGGAAGGTGACATTGTGATACATTTTTGAACTCTTCTTAATATGTGTCATCAATGTAACATGATTAAAGTATGTAGTGCTATTTGAAAAATTTATGACGTCACGTGTACATTGTACCATAATATAGTTACATGCACCAAATCTCCACATTCATATTAGCCCCTCGTTCTAACATAACGATCAAAAACAAAAATTCCAATACCTATCCAAACAAAAAAGTTACAATAGGTGCATAAGATAAATGGGACACTCTGTATTCACTTCACACTCAACTATAATACTAATAATAGACCATGGCTGATCTGTTACACAATTCATAGCAGGCTACACATCTAGTAAAAATAACGTGCACAGTTGATTTTAGGGAACTGGACACACTGTACTGAGTTCTATGGGAGATTCCAATGGCGACTGTATGAAGTTATGGTTGATGCAACTAAGTCAGAAGAAGTGAGCACGTAAATTTGGAAAAATGATGTAATCTGAATGAGGAAGCCAAGTATGTTCATGGCCAATTTCTGTTAGGAATTGTCATAGAAAACAGACAGGAAGACAGGAGCAAACAGATTATTTCTGGTGGTTCTAATAAAGGCTGCATGTTAATCAGCCATGACGACATATTCATGAGCATGGGAAAGTAATGCTAGCCAGGGGGTGAGAGGGGCAGTGGTGTCCTGGCTGAGAGAGACACTAGTGGGTAAGGGCGATTGCAATACCTTCGGTCTGAATTTATGAATTTTGCATATCAGTCACTGGTAGCATCATCTATCACACTGGACAATAGGCTGCCAGAAACCCAGTCCAACCACATCAGTCTCTCCCGGCAAGTTGATGTGGGAGGAGATAAGGAATTGGACCCTGGCTGGATCCTATTTTTTATTCGTATATGTCGGAAAAAAAAGTGTGTGAGGTATTCGAGAAAATACGGTACACGTATCGTACAATTATAAAATTTGCAAATCAAGCTTTCAGGAATAACTTCCTGTAAGGTTAATTTGAATAATTTCGAGGGAAAAATTGTTCCGGGGCCGGGCATCGAACCCGGAACCTTTGGCTAAACGTACCAACGTTCTCCCAACTGAGCTACCCGGCCCTGGAACAATTTTCCCCTCGAAATTATTCAAATTAACTTTACAGGAAGCTATTCCTGAAAGCTTGATTTGCATAATACACGTCACTGTACGTAACAGAAAACCACAATTTAAGTCACACAGAGTTAGTGTGCACTCAATGTTGGTTGCTTGACGGTTGTCAGCCCACTTTGAGGTCTGTGGATATAGAGGGAAAAATTTGATCTGTGTCGGGTAGAGTTCCCGGGTAGCTCAGTTGGGAGAGCGTTGGTACGTTTAACCAAAGGTCCCGGGTTCGATGCCCGGCTCCGGAACAATTTTTCCCTCGAAATTATTCAAATTATAAAATTTAGTAAGAACAAGCTGTAATGGCTGGAAAGATAATCATGCTAACCATACGTCATCCCTGTACTGGTTGGATGATCATTCACCTCTTTGATGCATATGGATGTGTGGTCAGTAGTCGGTTGGTCGGCCTTGGCCCTCTATGGACTGTTACACTCAGGATTAGTACAGACATCAGTTAATTATGGACTATATCACACAGAAGACATGTGAATGGAAGAAACTGGTACAAAAAATCTTGGCAAAAGGATGGGATTGCAGTTGGATTAGTAACAGAAAATACATAATATTTTGATCATGTTTTGTTATATTTTGGTACCAATGCAAGAAAAAAAATACAAAAAGCGACATATTTACACTAGAAAACAAACATTTATTGTAAATTGCAAGCAATGTGTTCAAACCAATTCTTTCTAGTTTTTAATGGGATATTAATTTATATTTTATTGTTTAAATCAATCATGTTCTGTCTTTAAGTTTTGGTATAGGTATTTCCTTCACCTGACATAATTAGGAACATTAAATCCAGACGTTTGAGATGGGCAGGGCATGTAGCACGTATGGGCGAATCCAGAAATGCATATATAGTGTTAGTTGGGAGGCCAGAGGGGAAAAGACCTTTGGGGAGGCCGAGACGTAGATGGGAAGATATTAAAATGGATTTGAGGGAGGTGGGATATGATGGTAGAGATTGGATTCATCTTGCTCAGGATAGGGACCGATGGCGGGCTTATGTGGGGGCGACAATGAACCTCCGGGTTCCTTAAAAGCCAGTAAGTAAGTAGTATTTCTTTCAAGACTCTTTTTTATATTAGAGACGGAATTTTCTTAAATTTGGACAAGCCTACGGTGGCAGAATTTTGAGAAAAAGAATATAATTGAGCTGAAAAAGAAATTGTCATATTTTCCCACTTCACAGATGCCTATTTTAGATAGTAGTGTATGTTAAATTGTTGTTGCATGCCATTCTTTTTACAGTTTGACTACTAAACATCAGATTTTTATAAGTTAGATGATGTGTGGGCACAAAACTTTTGTGCGAGATCGTGCGTATTTGCTTGTTTTCCGCACAGAACCAATACGCGGTAAGTGTGAAATACCACATTCAGTATTCCCAACGTAACACACATAACAATTTCCCTCTTCTTACCGCTTAAGCGCAACATTCATTTTACTGCTTTAGGCTTTTAACATATTATTTTTAGAGACGTTTAACATAGTAATAATTATAAATTGGAAACTTCCACTGCAATTTCACCTAAATTGCACTGTTAATTACTCTTTTTAAATATCTGCAAAAATTAAGTAAAGTCTACTACTCCACGAAAGCTATTGTATTCCTGATACAAGTAACATTAAGGAAGCCGTGAAAAAATCAACAAGATTCCAGATGCCGATGTTATTACTGCAATATGTTATATAAATAATATTGTTAAAATGTTAAAATGAAAAATAAATCATTACATAACCTTACCGTTTGTTTTAAGTTCGCATTTATAGACTGGGGGAAAAAAAAGACAGACGTATATCACGGCCTGCTGCAGTATAGATATTTTTTTCTAAAGTTGCCGTCATTAAACAGAAACCAAGATGGAGATTTCATTGCAACTAATTAGAAATTCCTCTTTCAGGTATGTAATAAACGATCTTCGCACAAAATAATGTACGATACACGAGCGGTATGTTTGTTTTCATGTTCTCGGAAATTAAAAAAGCTCAACTACGTTTCGCTTTTTCAATCTTTTTCTCTAACATGAAAACGTCAACATACCGCTCTTGTAACGCATATTACTTTTTCAGGCCCGTGTGTGTAGCAGTACCTAACTATGGAGCTGACAATGACAGTTCAGGAAATTGGTTTGAACACACCATATAAATGATAATTGTAAATATTGTACAAGCTGTCAAAATACCATACTAATATGGCACAACTATGAAATGTTCTTTGGTAAACAATCTTAGAGAAAAGAAAACAGGTGAATGAAATAAACAATTCACTACTTTGTACATATGATATAATATCAATAAAATTATTATAAGTAGGAAGCGGATTTTTATGTGCTAAAAATTTTAATATATTTATTTTTTATGTGCTAAAAAGTACAAAAATATTTGCTAAAATAAAAAAAAATATATTTTTTTAAAAATATGACAAAAATACCTTACTTAGCTTGGAAAAAAAAAAATGTTACTAGGTATTCACCAACCACACTTAAGTGCTAGTAGTTGGCCGAGAATTGCTGTGAACAACAAAGGTCATCTCCAAATTCTCCATCGCAAATGCATGCCGATTATCTCTGAATAACGACATACTGTGAAAACGATCTTTCCACATCACAGGACGTCAGACATGCATATTTAAAGAGAGGAATGTCACAAACACATACATAGTCAGTTTCACCTACAGACACACCCTCCAAAACTTGAGCAAGTTTACACATTTTCTTTATATTCACTGTTTTTCCCAAATACATTCTGGAATTTGCCCCTTAATACTTGTATACTTCTGAACCTGGTAGCCAGTCTAGTTTAATTTCCACGGCACACACCTCCCTGTTTCAGACAACAGGTTTTTGGATGTTTCCATTTTTTTTATGGTGTCACACAAAAAGCTTAAATTTGCTAATAGGAAAGCCAAATCGTTTTTTAAACAGCCATCTTTCAGTATATCTTGAAGGATATCGATTGACGAAGCCCGATAACAGGGAATCACAAGATGTATTGCCTTACTTGATGGACATGAGCGAGAGGCGAGAGATTTGTTTAAATTAAATAATGTTCATACCCGAGCTCTTATCTGTTGTGTTTCACAAACAAAGCGTGGAATGAAATCATCTTCAGCAACAATAAACATTCCTAATTATATGTTGCAAGATCTCTCCTCCTTGTCCACGTTAATTTATTCTCTAATAATAACATTGCTATGCTGCCTAGCAGTTCTCAGAACTTGAGGCGATACTGTTACAAAAAATGGATCATGGATACACCACACAGCACTTAGAAACACGAAGCAACCAAGAATTCTTAAAAAAGACAACATACTTCTGAGTGATATAATTGATTTAGTTTTAAAATATTTGAAAGTTCTTGTAAAAAAATCATTTAAGTAAAAAAAACTCCAAGATTTATGTGTTTATAATAGATTTCCTGAAAATATGTATTTACATAATTTTTTTGTGAAAATATGTGTTTTTATGTGAAATAAAATTCGGGGTTTAAACTTGAAACTTCATGTTCGGAATTTTTAACTTTGTTAATTGTGTTTTATCACACACAAAAAGAATATTTAATTACATAGAAATCCGCTCCTTAATTATAAGGCATACATAACTTCAATCTAGTACCTGTCATTCTTTTCTCCGGTTACATGAATATATTATGCTGGAATAACCAGAGTCAAGCTATACACACATTAATAGGTCATCCAGGAACTAAGCTCCAGTTAAGATTTAAAGTGTAAAACATTACAGACTGAAGATTTTAATTTCCCTGCTACCCTACAGTATGATAGTCGATATGTATATCATCATAGGGTATTGGGAAGCCACATTGAAAGGCGTATTGGCAGTTTGAAATGATAAGACATTTGGGAAGTTGGTCTGACAGTGAAATGCGTGCAGACATTCCATTTCTGTGGGCAAAGGACCATGTGGCAAAGGCAATTTACAAACTTAACTACAATTACAGTATTTGCTTTTATATTGCTTTCTATGATATTTGGATTTTGTTTAAATCTTGCTGGATGTTTAAGATTCATCCATTTTGAGTGTTTATAATGTGTCCAATGTTTCCAAACTTTCTGTGATGTGTGTCTATTCGTTATTTGACGTTTATATAAAATACCTTCAGTAACATTAAATGATGAAATTGATGCTGCAATGAAGAATGTTAGAATATCACAGTGTCTACTAATATAACAACACTGAAATTATATCAAACTGAGCATAACATTCTCACAAATATTTCCCATTTCTTTAGCCGCAACCATTAGAAACACACATTATATGGCAGAGCAAAATTTACACTTTCTGCCATAATTACACACATTATCACCTTAACTGATAAACACTGACTTTTATGCTGCCTGATATTCCTTGTCTATATATTCTACCTTTAAACATTCAACCTGTGGAAATACAGTGTAAATTTCCATCTCCTTGCTTATTACAAGCTGAAAACAGTACAAGTCATTTATATTAAAAAGTAAAATCCTTTCCCTTAAAAACAAATCTAAAGATATGTTATTGCTAGAGCTGAAATTATATTAAATAAAAATACTGAAATGCGCATAAAAATTGCTAAAACATGCATTATAAATAAACATGTTTAATTCATATAATCGTACTGTTGCAGTATACATACTCATCATGCCAATCAACCTAACATTTTTCTTCAATACTGTTTAAAAATTGTAGTTTTGTAGTGTAAAAACTTTTATGCTCGACCATGCCGAAATGTAGTAATTATACACCTGGCAGCAGCCCTTTAATGGACCTCATTAAAGTTCAGGTATTCCACCAATCAGAAAATACCATTGTAGCAATATGAAAGCGCAAGTATCGATTATTTTCGGATATGCAATCGAAAGACAACTGTTTTTGCAGGAGTTCTGCGATAATTTTAGTAGATGCTGGCGGCGACATCACAACATTGAAATGTCACGGAGGATGGAAATCCAATACTGTCGCAGAAGGTTATGCTGAAGAATCAATCCAAAATAAAATTGAAATCTCAAATACAATATTAAACTCAGTCGAAATTAACATCAATTCACCGTCATCTTCCAGCTTTCACAAAGCACTTTCCCGCAAATTCATTTCACCAATTGCACAATAAATCACCTATATTTGAAATAAAGTCAGTTCTGTTACTATAATAATTAGCGTTAATTGTAAATAATATTCAAATAAATTCAATTTGTTATCTCGTTTTTCAATTCTAAACCAATTTCAAGGTCATATCAAGATTAATGTTTATTTTACTCTCTAGATTATATCAAGGTCAATGTCGACATTTGTTTCTCGGAAAAAATCAATACTTTAGCGTCTGCGCACATCTCACAATTTACGAGATATTGCAGTTCAGTTCCGCTCCTCAGTCAGATAAGAATAACATGAATACTTATGAATAATTTCAAGTTAGAAATATGGTCGAGCATAAAAAGTCGTATGGAACTTGACTATAATGGTAATTAAGACGCTCGTATGAAAATTATGAAACTCGCTTGCGCTCGTTTCATAAACATACTATTAAAGTTCAATTTTAAAGCCATAATTGCAAGTTGGAGAAATACATTCATATAGGCTATATGTGTTACTCTTGAACTATTCTGCATTGAGGAGTAAAGAAAAGCTAGTAGCACAGATAACTCACAGCATCAAGTTAATTTTTTGTTTCTTTCGGAATTTACATCACAAAACAAAATTCAGCTTTTACAGCAAGTCATAGCTTAAAAGGTAAACATCTGCAATTTATACATTCTTTTTTGTTGTACAGTAGAAAAAGAAAGCATGCATACATAAATATTTTTCCTTCATACTATGCACTTATATGCATAATGAAATGTATGTAAAAAATTCACTTTTTCGTAATTTCCAAAATGTTATGAAATATGAATTTTTCATATAAATCCAGACTCTAGATATGACACACCTTCATACAATTTTATTTACATACTATACAATTATTAAATTATTTACACAAGTCCAAGAAAATTGCCAACATGGCCATCAGAAACGGTGGTATAACGTCATATTTTTATTATGAGGTCAAGAATTTTTAATCAAAACAAGAGGAAAATAACAGAAATAATCTTATTCCATCAACATAATATCCACACAAAATACGTATAATATTTTTTGCATGATCGTGTTTTTGTTGTATTTACAACTATTGTTGTTAGGCCTTGAAAGTTAGAATTCCCAAACAGAAACCTGTTGCTAGGGAAACCCGAAACCATTCTTCATAACATAAAACGACTGGGTGTTCATTTCAAAGTGTGTCATGACGTCACTTTTGTGAGTCAGCGATTTGAAGCGAATTTCAGCTTTTATGTTAGAGAAGTTGCCTATTAATCAAGGTGTTCAATCTGAACTTGAGAACGTGTACGGTATAACTTGAATGTCGTAGCAACAGATGGCGGTCTGTAAAGTCTGTGTGCTACCATAACCTCTTTCGAACTGTGTTTTGTGCGGGCAAGTCTTACGCAGGGTATTTGTTATCATCAATTGCGTACGGCAACATTCCACAACACAAATCAAATGCTCCGTGCCATGATGACCGTCCAAGTTAATGTTAACAAATACGTAAGTAATCGTCTTAACTCTCTCCCCATATCCCGACAGTAAGAAAAAAAACTCACTTCAGTACGTGTTTTCAAACAGTTCACATTCTTGCCACTATTGGCGTTACCGTACGTATCGGTAAGTAATCTTCAGAATGAACGCCGTACTTGCTAGGCAACTTCTCTCGCATTTAGGTGATACGCCTCTGCGGAAGTGTAGGAAGATTGAATTCTCTAGGTTCATCGGATAGCCACATGACGACATATAGCGAGCCATGACACATTTTGAACTGAACATCCAGTATACTGAAATAGACCCAATACAGTGCACTTATTGTCACTTAGTTACCATTATAGTATAGTTTTCCGACCAGCCTCATGGCCTAGTGGTCAGAGCTTCTGGCTATAGTTCATTAGGTCCCGGGTTCGATTCCCGGTTAGAGCACAGGGGATTATTCCATGGTCTGGAATTTAGGTTAAGTTTAGATTTAAGACTTCTCCTGGCACCACATTATCATAATCATCCTATCACATCATCGGGGTAATGTAACTCCGCCTTCCAGGTGCTCCAACCTCAGAAGTGGGTTACAACTAAGCCACGGCCAGGAGAGAAGACCAGAAATGTCGAAAAGACAACCTGGTGGCATTGGATAAAAAAAAAAAAGTATAGTTTTCCGAATAATGCTCTAGATTTTCAATGCAAAATATTATATTGTATTTGCAATTTTAAAAATATGATCATGCAAAAAATCCTGTACAATTACAGGTTTGTGAAGTGCATTACAAAATCTCGGAAACTGAAAAACGAGTAGAGCGAGTTTTTCAAACTTTTCTCGATTTCGTGAAAAGCACTTCCCAAGCTTGTATCATAACATACTATTTTAAAAACTCTGAACTGCTTATTTTCCTGAAGATTTCCCTCTCAATGATAACTATAAAAAATCATATGATTCATCCAGATGAACGATACTAAAGGACTGTCACTACTATATAAATAATTAAACTAACCAAAGAACTCAATGGATCTAGGTTTCATCGACTTAATAGTACATGTATTTTATTAAAGCTTGAAGGCACCGATTAAATATTGCCATGTGATCAACACATGAACTTATATGTGATTATATCACTCAAGCCATTGGGCATGTTTCTAATGCCATCAATGATGCTGAATATTTGATTATTTCCTTGATATCCTGTGCCGCAGGCAAGACAATGCTCTTTAGAATGCCAACCACATAAGCACGGCTATTAAACAAATTGGGTACGTAGCTGTGATTCATAATGCATTTTCAAAGGTTACTAAACTATGCTTTTGTTGAAATGTGTGTTTTTGTACTGTGTTGAGAGATTATTACGCCACCAGCACAGCTCAGGCAGTAGCACATTTGCCTGCTGATTCAGAGTTGCACTCAGGTGTGGGTTCGATTCACGCTTGGGCTGATTACCTGGTTGGGTTTTTCCCGAAGTTTTCCCCAACTGTAAGGCAAAATTCAGGTAATCTATGCCGAATCCTCGGCCTCATCTAGCCAAATATCATTTCACTATCACCAATTCCATCGATGCTAAATAAGAGAGTGATTGATATAGCGTCGTTAAATAACCAAGTAAAAAAAATTACATATGTCTAAGCCTCAAGTTTTAAGTCTGTAGCCAGGAGGAAAAAGATCTTAAGTAAAAATGTTATACTTTTCAGGAGAGCAGTAGAAAGACTGAAATTGGTGTCAATTATAGAGTTCTTATAATTAAGAGGTTTTTCCTGGATATTATTTGTTTATATTTCTTCTAAAATAGGTAATGTTGCTCATTTAACAATTTTCTTGATTATTTCCAAAAATAGCCGCACTTAAACCCTTTTAAGTCTAGAACCCAAACTGAGAACAAGGGACTATTTAAACATAAGATCTTTTTCATGTCAAAATAAATGGGAAATGTAATTATTAGGAATGCAAAATAGGTCTTAAACAATATAGGACTGTGTGCCTGGTGCTTAAAGTTTTAAAAGTAAAGAGCATCAGTATGTGATAAAATAGCTAAAATACAAGTTAGACCTTTTTAATAGGGAAGCATGGAAAGTAAACATGTGATGTTTGTAAGGAATAAAGTATTAAATATTCTTAAGTCCTTTATTCTGTGTGTGCTCGATTCAAAAAGTACTTAGGACATTTGGTAACGCTCTATAAATCCAGTCAGGAGTCTTATTTGACTTTAACCATTTTACCAGATTGTAGAGAATAATTGTTTCTGCTTTCAGAATATATAAAAGTCTCATTTGCACAAAAAATCGACTTAAGTCCTTTTTCCTCCTGGCCACAGAAGTAATAACAGTAAACATAAGTAAACAGTCAGGTAGAGGAGTTAGAAGATAACTTTTAATATTTTGGTGTGTGGTGTGCAGATTGTGTCCAAAGAATAATAAGGACCATTTTCTTCATATTCTCCTTCTACCACAAAGAAAGACAACATATGTGTCGACTCTAAGGGTACTCTCCCATCTGGATATAGGATGACCAACTGAATTGCGACCTTCAGGTTTTTATTAAAGTTCTGTAAGTTGTGTTGAATCCAGTGGCGGCTGATTGACTGAGGCAAGTGAGGCCGGGCCTGAGTCACTTGGCTTAACTGAAATCAAATTTTGTGTTTTTATATAATGTATTAGTTATTTGAATGAAGCATATATCGCTGTAGATGCATTTGAAAACTTTGATGTATATAGACCTGTTTTGCAGTAAAATTTGTTCCTGAGGCCAGAATCGTTCGTGCCGGGTTTGGCTTAATGCATTTCATGTCCTTTCACGGGCTTTGAGTTTATGCTTAAAACGTTGTAGCTGAGGCACAATTCGGCTGGCCTGGTCAGGTTTCACTCCTCCCATCCATGGGCCGGCCTCAAGGGTAGAGGGGGGTGGGAATAGCAGTGGTGACTTGTCTTCCTAACTAGGCCATAAATAACAAAATTCCAGCTCTTTGACAAGCAGAAACCCACTCGAGATTCTCTCCCCTTATGTCTCAGTTTATGACATAAGCGAGGGTGTTCTACTAATGTACTTCGTGGTACAGTAGTGAATCTGGGCCAATGTTGTTATTATTTCGGGAAAATATAAACAGAAACAAATGAGAGAAATAATGCTGGTGCAGTTAATTCATTGTTAGAGTGTCCCTTTTCGAGGAGAAATAATACTAAAAGAAAGGAAGTTTTAAATAAAAAGAGAGACTACCGAGATATCTACGACATCGCTGATAATTTTTCTGACACATAATCTTAAAACGCGAGTTTCTATTGCATCCTGGTATGGACAACATAAATGGTTAAGTGATAATGTGATGCAAAATAAACTTCTCTTGGCCTTGTTTGTTGCTGTCAAAGGAAAAAAATAAAAAGAAAAGAAAGAAAGGGGAATTCCAACACATGATATGGGATGCTTCATCACACTGAAACAATCACTGAAACTCACAGCATAACAGCTTATTTGGTGAGTGAAATTATTATTTTTCATTAATAGTAATAAGAATAGACTAATAATAGTAATAATAATAATAATAATAATACAGTAATAATGATATTAATAATATAATAACAATAATAATTAATATCATAAACAAACATTTCCTATCGGAGGCACTTAAACTAGTTGCATCTGGCCTCACCGAGGATTTTGATCACCGGCCGCTACTGATTGAATCCATCAGTTCAATATGTTGTAAGAGTCAGGTTATGATTGTGGTGAGGACAGAAGAAAAGATAGAGCAGATTAAGATAGAGTATGATGGGCAACAGCTGACACAGGTGGAAAGCTATGAATATCTAGGAACAACAATCCAACAAACAGGCAAATTACAAGGAGAGGTGCGCAAGCGAGCACAAATGGCCACTAATGCCTACTATACCCTGAACCATTGCTTATTTGGTAAAGAAGAAGTGGATAAAAAGACCAAGACCCGTGTTTACCATGCAGTTTTGGAGCCAATACTACTATATGTTAGCAATAGCTGGGCAGTGATGAAGAATGACATAAGTAAAGTTAATGCAGTGCAAATGAAGTGCCAAAGAAGAATAGTAGGGAAAATGCGAAGGGACAGGGTAAGAAACGAGAGGATACGGGAGGATTTACAACTGTCACCCATAAGCAAGAGGATGGAAGACCGACAACTTATTTGGTCTGGACATGTTACATGGATAGAGGAGCACTGCAAACCACGCCAATTCTTGGAGGCTAGGCCGCAAGGGAAGTGACCTACAGGCAGACCAAGGACCACATGGGAGAAGGTGATGAAGCAGATCGCGGCAAGCCGGGGGAAAACACTGGGTCAGCTCTGCAGCCTAGCTGAGGATAGGGACAAATACAAGAAGTGGGTCCAAGGCAATCTCCTAACGCTGTGATAGTGACATAACTAGGGAAGAAGAAGTATCGATGTCACATTCGATATTTTATTTTATTCACAACTAGCCATACCCGTGCGCTCCGCTGCACCTGTTAGAAATAAATATAAAGTAATTACATAATTAAAATAGGACGTTTGATCCAGGGAACAACTTTTACAACAGCGCAAGATAATCTGCTTCGCTCATTACCCATTTTTCTTTTTGCATTGCACTTATTGCATATATATTTTATGTATTTTAACACGATTCAATTGACCATAGTTAAAATTTGAATTCTAAATAATGGATTGCTAAGCTAACGTACTATTACTGCATATTAAATCAATACACTCTCGTTGTTCGTTAATTCTCTGAGATTAAAATGAGTGTACATAAATATTATTTTAAGAAATACAGAAAACGAATGTACAAAATAGCCTATCAAATTTTCTGTGCATAAGAAGCTATTTTAATCTTACCTGTCCTCAATTCACTCAGACATTACCGTAATAACATTATAGCATTATGTCCATCTAGAGAAACTACACTTTCCAATGGTCAAATAATAATTAATTATACAAATCGGTTAATTTAGCTTCTGATATTACGTCATACAAACACAGAAACATTCTCTGTAGGCTATGTTTAATAGCTTTCGATTGTTGATGTCCAAGGCCCCTGTTTCGATTGTTGTTGTCCAAGGCCCCTTATAGACGAAGTCATTTGTTCTTAATTCATTGCACAGTCTTAGATGGCGTTATTTTAATTTTAAAACTCATTTATCTCATTAAATATCAGTCCTATCAAAATTTTGTAAAGAATAAAACTTATCGGAAATCATTTTTAAAGAAACTTTTGTTATGTAACATTTTTCACAAAAATCAATAATAAGCGAGATATTTCGATTTATTTAATTCAGGCCCCCTTATAACCCCCCTTTTAAATAAAGTATTTTGAATGCCATATAGCCTAAAATCTAAGTTACAACGAACTTAATTTATATTCCAATTTTCATATAAATCGGTTCAGCCATTATCGCGTGAAAAGGTAACAAACATACAGACAGACATACAAACAAAAATTTCAAAAATGCGATTTTCGGTTTCAGGATGGTTAATTATATATGTTAGGACCAATTATTTTTGGAAAATCGAAAATTACCAGAAACATTTCGGCTACAGATTTATTATTAGTATAGATTCCAAGCGCTCAGTGCTCTTAAGGGTGTGTCCTGAACTGTTGGCTGCATAGGAACTGTTGGTGGTGGGACATCAAGGAAATAATAACACTGTACTTATACGAGGATGTATGCAAAGAACTAACACTCAGATAAATGACATATAGCCAACAGAAATTATGTAACATGGAGACTCAAATTTGTATTGCTGTTCTTTACACATGATATCCCAAAATCTGTGCACTAATATCACAGTATTGTATTCTATAGTCAGAATTTAAGTATAAAAGTAAAATAATTATCTAGATATGACAATTTTCTAGCTATTTGCATTAAAAGTTAATATAATATACATTTTTCTCAGTACGTAAATACTTCAATCTATTATCATATTATTACCGTAGCTAATTTTAACAGGAAATAATTGGGAACTGTTAAGTTTTGACTACAGGATATGATCACAGTCTAGTACATATAGACACGAAGCTTGAGTTTACTAGGTACTAGGAACAATAGACTGTGCAGGTATTATTTCGCATTGTCTGTGATGAGGCGATAGTAGCAATTCTAGTGGTTAGCAACTATCTATGGATGCATATTTACTACGTATTGAGTTTCGTGACTGTATACACTAGACTGTGATATGATGTTAGTGTGGATTTTGGGACATTCTGTATGGGTTGTGTGTGGGTGTGCACACACACACACACACACACAGATTGGTTCTCGATCCTATATAGTACTTACGGAGCTTATTCCAAGAGAGGAAGGAGGTTAATTTGACAAAGCATTACTTAAAAAAAACCTCTAGTTTATTAATTATCCAGTACGGCTAGGTTGTTTTATCCTCCCACCCCACAAGTGGAAAATTGATTAAAATCATTAATGAATATCCAGGTCAATCAGCTGAGCACAGAAAACACCTTTAATGTGCACTCCATCCATCTGTTAACCTACGTCAAACAAAGCTGAATATGCAAGTAATCTATTTAACAAAATGGAAAATAACACTGTAAACAAAAAAAAAAAATCGAATCCATTTTATATGACCTTTATAATCGGAATAATGGGTGAGTGACAAAAAATCAAGTTTCCTCCCTTAATTAAAAAAAAAAAAAATCGAAATGATCTCAATAAGCTCCGTAAACATCAGTAGAAATTCGTAAAACACCTTGTATATTGTATTATAAATGAAAAGTATAACATATAATATTTAAACCAGTCAAGTGAATTGTTGCTCTTGCGTAGAAATAACGAAAGAAAGTAGGTTCATTTGTACTTGGAAAATTTTAATGTCTATACCTTACTATGTCACAAGAAGAAAAGATCATATAAAAATTGTGTTGAAATAAGAAATTCATAGTCCAAATTTATGTCTTAATCAGATGACTGATTTAAATATATCAAGTCACCATTCCATCTTTTGAAAATGTTGACCTGGCGCAATCAAACACAGTACATCAGTGTTCCACTTGATATATTTCTGCTCCAACATTGGGTTCAGTTGAAAAAACAAGACTGTTCAAATCTTTATCGATAGCCGCTGGATGGCCTTTGTAGAACTTTTCTTTCAACATGTTGATATAGTCGTCAACTGTATCCTTAGTTGTAAGTGCGACGATGCAGCCTCCCCAACTGAAATTGATCAGCAGTGTTTGTGAATTACTATGACATGAGAGACGTAATCACCTATGTACAAATTTATATATCACAAACAATACTCTACTTCATAACGGCACATTATTCACCCATTCCTTAAATAATAATAATAATGATAATGATAATGATAATGATGATGATGATGATTTACTCTTTCTAAAATTGTGTTATCTCGGGTTGTGGGTTCGATTCCTGCTGGGCTGATTACCTGGTTAAGTTTTTTCCCGAGGTTTCCCCAACTGTTAGGGGGATGTCAGGTAATCTAAGGCGAATCCTTGGCATCATCTCACCAAATATCATTTTGCTATCACCATTTACTTATTTATTAATGATATCAAGAAATACAGAATTTTATTAGTGCATATTTAGTAGGATTTTAGGACATGAACTTCCTGGCCCTAATGATGAGAGTTGGATGTTGTAATAATGGTAGTCTTGTTGCTAATGGTGGTGATTATGAAGAAAAAAATGGAAAAATATGGGGGTTAATTTGATTATGATGAAAGTTGATGCTGGTGGTGGTTACTATGGTAATTTCTTGCTGGAGGTTGTAGTGTCATCTTGATAAT